>NW_021604599.1:9978038-10065705 GCF_004785775.1 Grammomys surdaster | reverse complement strand
ATGCACCCTCTCATCTGTTCACCCTACTGTGTGGAGCCCTTGGTCTTCTGCATACATCCTTCTCATCTGTATTCATCCTACTGTGTCCGAGGAAATCTCTTCATTTTCCTACCAGCCCAGCTCATAAGGAAATAGAGAAAAAAATCACCATGTTTAGCTTTCCTGTATTTCCATGCATGTGTGTGAAAACTCTTCTCTTATAGGCCTATCTTCTGTCTGTGTGTGCGCGCGCGCATGCATGCATGAACATACATATCTATCTATAAATGTAAATAGTCTCGGTGAGTTTCAATTTTGTTGATACTTAGTCTTCAACTTACATCCAGAAAATAACACACATTACATAGCATATTCTGAGGGTCAGGGTAACATGCCTTCACCTCTCCACAAGGTACTTCTTTTGTTTTGATGTCTTAATTTGAATACAGTATCAGGTGTTAAAACTGAGAAAGAGTGGGAGTTTTTTATTAAGGGAGCAACAGATGTTAAGAAATACCTATATCCAACAAAATGACTGACTTTCACAGCTTTTAGAATGAAATTCATCAGAAATGAGACCATGTAAAGCTGCTATCTTCTTAGAAAGGTGAGTTTGGAGCCATGAGTACTTCTCTGTATCCACAATTTTCCATAAATGTCCAGGAAACTCATCATAGGCTCTTTGAGTTACTCCTCTGCATGTCAGTTCATTCCCGGGGTGTGTTTGTGTGTGTGGCATTGTGTGAACCCTGTTGCTTAATAAATGAGGCAGTGCTGAGCAGCCCAGCAATCGACGACTAACGGGAGTCGTAAATGTCATCGGCTCCTGCCGGGGCTGGGAGAGACAAAGAAGTTGTTCAGCTGACAGGTAGTCTATGGCCGGTGCAGAAAAGTAACAGGCAGGGAGGATATATTTTCTGTGTAAGGTTCTGTTGTGACCTTTGGTGAGCACTGAAGTCTAACGGTTGCCTTTCAAAGACCCTTCTCTCTCCCCCAACCACAAACTATTCTTTTCTGATGTTGCCAAATGTTCATATAGTATCTTGTGTATTCCAATGTCACAGACATTCTTTGTCCCATGGATTAGTGCTTTCCTCTATTTCCTGTTCCAAAATAGTATAGATTTTGTGAACCGATAGCATAATGATGCACACACTAGACAGACAGCCATGAAGATTCCCCGTGTGTCCCTAAGCTTCTAGAAGGGGAAGCATGGGTACTGAGCCCTCCTGGCCACCATCTTTCTGTTTTTGACACTTGTACAATACACTCACTTATTACTCTCACATGCCACACTCCTCATTTAGATAGGATGAGAACTGCAGTGTCATTTCCTTATACTAATTATTTAATATAAGTAATCTTTTTAGAATAATCTCATGCAGTGAGTCATAAATCAGTTATTCACTAAGCACCTAATAAAAGACTACTCAAAAAAGAAAAGTTTCTGGGCTCTGGGTGCACATGAGACCAGGACACAAGAGCCTCAAGGTTAAGGAATTTGCCTCGCCCTCGAGTCTAATGGGAAAGTGAGTACACACACGAGGACTGGAAATGGTGTCTGGGGGAAGCTGAAAGAGTTGACATTTGCGTTTTGAATTAAACATAGGAAAACCTGTGGATGTGGGAAGAGCAACCCCCCCGGGGGCGTCGAGCAGGGAGAAGCTGGCAATCTGGAAAGCAGGAAGCAGGCTGTGTAGCTGTGATCCACAGAGGGGGTCGAAGAAAAGGGCTTGATCAAGTCTGAGAAGCGGGCAGTGAACCGATGATCTACTGCAGGCTCTCAGTATGCAGTAAGCCCACTCCAGGTGGCCCTGGGTGGAATTCATCACACAGGGCTCTGTGGCATCTCCTCCCCCGTCCGAAGGTTGTGGCTCATCCTCGAAAATACAGCTTCCTTGGTCAAATAAATTCTGTCAGTTAGGAATGGAGTGAAGAAAAAGTGTGCTAATAGTCTAGAGGCTCTGGGCAGAGATTTCCCCTCAGGATGAGAGTTGGACTATGGAAGCTGAGCTTTGCACATGAAGGGCAGATCACAGCACGATCCTGGCTGCTTGCAACAAACAGATTGCGGGAGCTTGGAATAAATTACACGCCCTCCCTCGGTTTGCTTAATGTGAATTACTATTGTGTGCTAGCAACAAGTTGATTAGAAAGCTATAAAAACAGTACCCTCAGACGGTCTTACACACCTGCGTGACACCTTACACAGTTGCAATGGCTCCCAGACATCTCTTCCCTCCACCACAGGCCCACTGAAGTGTATTAGCATCTGCCAAACTGTCAGACTTGCTCAGGAATAGGTGTTTGGCCCTTGATCTTGTTGGTCATAGATATCCAGGGGTGGATCTCTGGTGTGACTGTTACATCAGCAGAAATAGGATTTAGAGAAAAGTCATAGGTAGATATGTACAATTTTTTGCTGTGGCATTATTTTCCTTTCGCAGAACATGTAAGGCACTGTTTGAAATTCATGAAGCAAATGGGTTAATTTGCACCTGCAGAGTGATTGTCAAGCCAGCCAGGCGGTAGTTCTCAGTGAAATTTGATTTGGAAACTCCAGCTGGGAAGGTGGGCTAGGGGACTCAGAGGATCAAGTTCTGTGCTGGGCAGAGAACAGGGGAATTGGTGCTTATCATCAGCAAAGAAAGTCCTGCCTGGTGCTGGAGCACTTGAGATGGCTTGGACCGAACAGCTTAGGTAAGCACTTGAGATGGCTTGGACCGAACAGCTTAGGTATTATTCGATTTGGACTTAACAGCCCTGAGATGAAATGGCCATTCATTCGACGTTGTTAAACAGGGGACAAGCTGGGCCTTGCTTCACTTTTGAGTTTGCCAAGTAAATGGATTGGCGACTGCAGAGCAGTGCAAGACATTTCCTCTGCATCAGTCTCCCAATGGCAGCTTTTCAACTAAGAGCAATACTGTTTTTACTCCTGAGTATACAGAAAGGAGGTTTGGGGGGGGGGGGGGGGGGGGAAAACTCCTTTTCTTAAAGCTTTTGGGCCCCCTCGTGGTTATTTCTAAGAATGCAAGAAGTCTGGGACTATTCCTTACAGAAGATGCCTGTCTACTTAAGGAGGGAAGTTGGTATTTTAAAGAAAGAATGCAAAGTACCTGTTTACGTCCATTTTACCAGCACATAATATGTGGAACCGTCACCATTGCTGGGTTCCTCCCTACCTTCTACACCTCATGAATCTTGGAAAATCGGCTTCTGTCTATGACTGATTTAAACTAAATTGGCACTACGGAAAGGGTAATAAAAGTTTGAAAGTTTCAAGTTTTTGACAATGAAAGATATTTTGAACAAAATTTTGATATGCACTATAAGTAAATACAATGTTCATGTGATTCTCAATTCTTTTTTCCTAATTAGAAGTTAGCCTATTTTTCGCATCATTTCCCACAGGGAATAAATATCCTCTTGTATTTCTTAGCTGTGTACACTGTTTAACCTATAGAATATTTAAAAATTCTTACTGTACTTTATTATTTATTGTGTGTATATATATAGGTACCTATGTGGGTGTGAATACCTCCGTGTGCATTTTGGTCTGCTCCTTCCACTCCGTGGGTCTTGAGAATCAAACTCAGATCCTCAGGGTTGGCTGCATTGCCTTTAACCTGTGAGCCATCTTGTCAGTCTTTTAATATACAAATTCTTAATAGCAAAATTAACCAGCACTTGCTTGAGGGAAGCTTTTTAGAAACAGCATCGTAAGTTCCATTTAGAAATGTGGGCGTTCAACATGGCTGCCACCGGAGTTAGGTTCCTGGGAGAACCTTAGATTATACACTAGTACAGCCAAATTAGTTATGAGGATATTAAAATGGAAAACCAAAACGGGCTTTCCTCTCTGTAACTGAAGAAGAATCATGAGTTTTGCATTTGTTAAAAACAAATTTTCGTATAAAATAGAAGATGAAGCTAAAAAAAAATGAATTACAAATGTGACAGTGTGATGCAGACTTGTGAATGTGTGTGTATTTGGGTTTATATGTGTACTTGTTTGTATTTGTACATGTTTGTGTGTGTGTGCGATCACTTATTTATTAGATATTGTTTTAAGAAGTTGTCATTAAAGTTTTAAATATTAATAATTATCTATTATTAAAATAATGATCCAATGTCAAAAAAAGAAAGAAATGTGGGCGTTGACTGTAAAAACGGATGAGACTCATAATTAGAGACATTTGTGTTAGAATTGAAGCCTGAAGACCAGAAAAGTAGACTGCATCATCTATTGGGCAAGCAGGTTGGTTCAATCTTGAAGGACAAAATTGTTAATAGACAGAAAGGCACTGAAGATTACGTTTTTGAAATAAAGTAAATCACCAATTTACCACATTCTCCTGAATTAAATGTGTAATCTCTGTCTCTCTGTCTCTCTGTCTCTCTGTCTCTCTCTCTCTCTCTCTCTCTCTCTCTCTCTCTCTCTCTCTCTCTCTCTGTGTGTGTGTATTGAAATAAAAACTTAGTTACATAAACCACAGTGTTTTTCTAGTGGATAATGGATGATGTAAAGACGTACTCGGTCTCAGCAGATCATCTGTTAGACAGCACCCTTGGCATGCTTGCTTTTGTCTTCCATTTCAGCAGAATTCTGCAGTCTCACCACTCAGCAGCACCCTGAGCTGTGATGACCTGTGTTAGACTCAGTTCTGAGAAGTGAGAGGATGTATGATGTGCCTGAACCAGGCATCCCATCACTGGCTAGATCTAGGCTTGAACTGACCCTTTTTTCAGACCAACATGGCAGACTTTATTGATAAACTTTCATTGGACTGCATAAAGAATAAGAACTTTGGGGCTATTAACATGAATTAATGTCTTTATAGAGAAATATATTAATTTTAGTTTGATCAGTATTGTCCATTTTGACTTAAAGACTGAGGTTATTGCCACTCCTTGGTCTGCTATTGAGAGTCTTCAGGGTCTGGCTAACAGAACATCATAACACACTTCTATGCATTTTTTTAACCCTTATGGTAGTCCACTGAGGCTAGTATAAAGGTAGATGGAAAAATGAAGACCATAGAGATTAAATATGTTTTGGGGGTTGTTAGGCTAGGAGGTACCAGACCAGGGCTTATTGCCAGCAATCTGGCTCTATGATAAGTTTTCTCCCAATCAATGCTGGTTCTGAGCTTGCCCACTGGTGACCAAGCATGTCGGGGGTTAGTATATTCAGGAAAAAGGAGAACAGATAGAAGCTATAAAATCAACACTTCAGAAAACAATGTCTGAATTCTATGGGTGTCAGTGTATTAGTGCAGAATTCAAGGCAGATCCTAATATCTTGAAGAGTGACAGAGAGGAGGAGGAGCCGGAGACAAGGGTAGATCTGATAGCATGATGATTTCAGAGAGTTCTCCACATCCCGTTTTGCATCACTATCGCCACAGTAGCTGAGAGAGGGAAGCAACTCAACTGTCTAGCAATATATATATGGATGAAGAAAATACTGTATAAATGCACAATAGAATAATAGCCTTTAAAGGAGGGTGAATTTGGATATCTGCTATCATGAAGAGGGCATTATGCCACGTGAAACAAGTCCATCACAGAATGACAAGGACTTCATGATTCCCCATATTAAAGTTTCTAGAGTAGTCAGATTCATAGAAACAGAAATAAAAAGGATGTTCTTCAGGGGCTGGAGAGAAGAAAGGGGGAGTTATATTCAAGTTTCAGTCTTGCAAAAGTGAAGATCTTCAGGAGACTTAACAGCAGAGTAAGCGTGCTTAACTACGGAAACTGTTGTGATGGTGAATTGTATGCTACATAGACTCTGCCACAGTATAGACACATATGGAAATAAGTGAAAATTTTATAAAGGAATTATGGATAAAAGGAGAAGAATCAGAAAACAAAGAAAGGCTGGCAAGATGGCTCTGTGCTAAAGGCTCATGCCGCCAAGCCCGAGGACCAGAGCTCCATAGTCAGGACCCACATGAGTTTCATTGTGACATTTCTGTTTTTATTTGTAATGTTTTAATTGAAAATGAATTCTTCTCTCATAAGTATATCCCAACCATAATTTTGTGCCCCTTTCCATTCCTCCCAACTCCCACCATAACATTTCTCCTCCACATCTTCTCCCTCTCCAATTCCTCTTCAGAAAAGAGCAGGGCTCCAAGAGATGGCAGCCAAAGATGACAAAGCAAATACACTAAGACAAAGTGAAAATCCTGGGCAAGCAAACCCAACAGGCAGAAGAGAATCTCAAGAGCAGGCAAGAGTCAGAGATACAACTGCTCCCACAAAAACATCAAACTAACAGCCATAACATATGTAGAGGACGTGGCATAGACACATGTAAGCCCAATGCTTGCCATTTCAGTCTCTGTGAGCTTATGTGAGCCCTGCTTAATGATTTGACGTATCATGTTCTCCTGATGTCCTCCATCCCCTCTGACTCCTGCCGTCTTTCCTCCCTCTCTACGACAAGGTTCCCTGATCTCTGAGGGGAAGGACCCAGTGGAAAACTTCAATTTAGATTTTCTCTCTGCATAATGTCCAGCTGCGGTTCTCTGCACTCACTCCCATCTGCTGCAGGGGAAGCAGCTCTGGTGACAACTGGACAAGGCACTGATCTATGAGGATAGCAGAATATCATAAGGAATTATTCATGTGTGTGTGTTTGTGTGTGTGTGTGTGTGTGTGTGTGTGTGCCAGTCATGTTGGGCTTTACCCTAGACCTCTGGGCTACCTAGTCTCCTGTTCCTGGCCATCTAGTATAGGCCATGGGCTCCCTCTGTGTGCAAGCCTCAAGCTAAACCAAACATTGGTTGGCCACTTCCAAAAGTTTTGCACTACTATTACCTGCACACCTTCTATGCAGGATAGATTGTAGGCTGGAGGGTTTTGTAGAAAGGTTGGTGTCCAAGTAGTGTATTAGTACTACATACATATATTGTATGTATATGCAGTATCCAAGTCTGACTTATTTTATTTGACAACATGTCCCCCAGTTCCATCCATTTTCCTGCATGATTTCATTCTTCTTCATGATATGGTAAAATTCCATTATGCCTTCTGTTGGCAGACATCCAGGCTGATTCCGATTCACAGCAGTTTTGTCTAATGAAACAACAGACATGGATGGGCAGTATCCCTTAAAGGACTTAGAAACCTCAGCTATATACCCAGACATGGAAAAGCTGAATCATATGGTAGTTGTATTTTTAGGAAGCTCTATTATCTCCACAGTGACTGTACTGCTTCCCATTCCTATCAGCTGCCTGTCAAAGATTCTGTCTCCCCACAATCTTGCTGTCATTTGTTACCTTAGTAATAGTCAAACTTACTAGTACAGAGTGGAATCTCAAAGCAGTTTTATTCTGCATTTCCTTAATGGCTAGGTATGTTGAATGCTTTTTTTTTTTGGCCATTTGTAGTTCTTCTGTTGAAAATTATCTCATCAGTTCAATACTTCATTTATTGATTTAATAATTTAGTTCAGAAATTGGGCTGTAGCTGTGTGGGTTTGATTTGGGGTTCTCTATTCTATTTGGTCCCCTATGTTGGCTCCATACAGTGCCATGCTGATGTTGTTGCCATGGATCTGTGGTATAGTTTGAGATCAGGTTTTGTGACACTCCCAGCATTGATGATTTTGCTTAGTGCTACCTTGGCTATTTGTGTGTGTGTGTGTGTGTGTGTGTGTTCTCTTAGTTTGGTGAAAGTATTTATTAGTTTTAAATATTTTCTAGTAGGGTTTTTGGTTGTTTTAATTATAGGGTTATATAATTTGCAAATACAATAATTTGACTTCTCAGTGTTAATTTTTGTTTCTTTCTCTTGTCCTACCATTCTAGTTACAACCCTGAGTGTCATATGTCAATTTTGGAGATGAGTCTTAGAGTTTCGGATAGATAGATAGATAGATAGATAGATAGATAGATAGATAGATAGATAGATAGATAGAGATAGATAGATAGATAGATAGATAGATAGATAGATAGATAGATAGATAGATAAATTGTAACTGCAAGCTTTTCTTTTAGACTCTTCGTTCCCCAAAATAACAACTCTGAGACTGAATTATTTCTGAATAAATGCCTAGGCCAAGGTTTTGACTCATTCATGCTAGCTTATAGCTCAATAATCCTGTTTATTCTATTCTAAGTCCAGCCACATGGTTGGTTACATCTCCTCAGTTTCATGCTACCATCTTCCTCAAAGTTCCAGATGAAGCTCTCTTCCTGAACCTGACGATATCCAAGAATTCCAATCTCTCTACCGGATGTCCCACCTTCTAATTCTACCTCAGCTGATTGGCCAATCAGCTTTTTATTGACAGATAATGCTTCCACACAGTGCACAAGAAATTATCCCTACATAGAATGATGGTGTCTTTAGGTTTGTCCTCACTATCTTTTGCTCTATGAGATTAAATTGCTTCTAGTCTCAACTTCGTCAGGGCTTTTATCATGATGGTATGCTGGACTTTGTCAGAACTTTTGTGCACTTACTGAGATGATTATATGATTTTTGTCCTTTTCTTTATTTATTTATGTATGGTATTTCGTTTATTGGTTTGCATATGTTCAATTATCCTTGCATTCCTGGTATGGAACCAACTGGATCATGGTGTGTGATCTTCTTAATGTGTTCTTGGACTTATTTCCAAGTATTTTACTAACATTTTCATGTCTACGTTCATCAGAATACTGGTTTATAGATTTGTTATGTCCTTATCTACTTTGGATATTCGGTGATGCTGGCTTCATAGACTGAGTTTGGCTCTGTTCCTTCCCTTTGTATTTGGTAGAACAGTTTGGGGAGATTTTTCCTTAGATCATAATAGCTGAATCCAGCAGCAAATCCATTGAATGCTGGGCTTTTCTTTGTTTGGAGACTCTGATTGCTCAATCTCCTTGCTTGTTGTAGATCTAGTTAAATAGTATGTATTGTATTGATTTCATTTTGTTAACATATATGTATATGTGTCTGTGTATTCAGGAGTTTGTTTCTTCCACATGATCTACTTTGGGGAAAATACATTTTAGAGTATTCCCTAACAATCCTCTGGCTTTCACTGAAATCTGCTATAGTAGCCCCCCTTTCGATCTCCAAATTGTTAGCTTGTGTCTTTATCTTTCCTCTGATTAGATTGGCTAGGGGTTTGTCTATCTTTCTTTTACCCAAATAGCCAGCTCTTTTATTTTTTATATCTGTGCCATTTTAGTATGATCTATCTTTATTCCTTAAATCTTCTAGATATTTTATAAACTAAAATGCAAGTGTATTTTAATCATATTAACTCCCTCTACAATGCCCCATCTATCATCCTCCCAACTTTATGTCTTCTCTTTCAATCCCCTGAATCCCTTTAGTTTTTTGACTATGTGCATGAGTGTGGGTCCGTTACTGGTGCAGGGACAGATTTACAGGTAACACATCCCAAAAGAAAACTAACTCTCCTTCCTCTTGAAACTATCAATTGTAAACAGCTCTTTTGCTAAAGGTTGGCTTCAAGAGCCTCTCCTCTATCCATGCTTGAATGTGGACTGGCTTGATATTATATGGGTCTTATGTATACAGCCACAGCTGCTATTCCTTCATGTGTGCAATGGTTCTGACATGTCCAAAAAGACACTGTTTGCAGCCATCCTCCTCAACCTTTGGCTCTTGCAGCCTTTCTTCCCACTCTTCCAAGATGATCCCTGAGCTGCTTTGGAGGAAAGTATAATATAGGTGTTCAATTTAGGGCTGAGCATTCTGCAGTCACTTATTTTTAACACTTTGACCATTTGTTAATCTGTATAATCATCCACTGCAAAAGGAAGCTTTCCTGGTGAGAATTGAAAGCTATACTTATCTACTAGAAGAAAAATGAAATTTAGAAGGTAGTTAGGTATCATGTTAATTTAGCAAAATAATAAATGTAAGTTCTTTTCTAGGGCCTATGACCTCTAAAGCCTTGAGTTTGAAAGAACTCACTGTTTTCAGTTGTTCTTTACATTCTCTAAGTTTTGATTTTATTGCTATCTACAGGGACATTTACTATTTCCTGATTCATGCTGCCCTTGGATATGACTTGGTTTTGTTTTTCTAAAATTTTGAAGTACACCATTCAGTTTTTTATTTTTGATCAATGTGATTTTTTTTAACATAAATGCTCATGGCTCTTAACTTTCTTTAGCTGAATCTTAAAGTTTCTAGTAAGTGACACTTTCCTTTTATGATAACTTTTATAGCTGTTCTTTGAATTCTTAAATGGCACACTGTTCATTCCACGGTGTTCAATTTCCCAGCATTTATATTGGTTTTATTGTGATTAATTTCTAGGGCTTTTTACATAATGTTCTAATAAGACAAGAAATTACACAGCGTAATTTTTATTTGTTAAGACTTTCTTTGTGGTCTACAATGTGCTCTGTTTTAAAGTAGGCCCCATGGAGTGTTAAGAAGATACTGTATCTGTTATTGTATGGAGTGTTCTGTAGACATCTAGGTGTGTCTATTTAATTTATGGTGTAGTTTAACTTTGAAATTTCTTAATATTTTGTTTGAATGTCCTCTCTAAGTATTGGAATAGGATATTGATGTCACCCCTTACTTATTGAATTAGACCTATTGGCACTGTATACCCATTGATGTTTTATGAAACTGGAAACACCAATATTAAGTTCAAATATATTTCCAATTGGTAGGCCTTTTTGATAATTGATGTTTTTATTTTTATGTAAGTTCCTTATGGTTTGAATGATTATGGCCTCTACAGGTCATATTTTGATTACTGGGTCTCCAGTTGGTAGAATTTTTGGGGAAGGATTAGAGGGTATAGTGCTGTTGGAAGAGGTGTATCACTCTGAGCAGGCTTTGCGATTTCTAACGATTTGAGTCATCTGCTGTTAGCTCTCTCTCATACTTGTGGATCAAGCGTTGGCTTTTAGCTTCTGCTCCCATGCCGTGCCTGCATGCCTGCTGCCATGCTCTCAGACTTGATGGTCACGGACACTAACCCTTTGAAACTGTAAGCTCCAAATAAACAATGTTGTATATACGTTGCTTGGTCCTCTATTTTTTTTCTGAATAATTTTGTTTTCAAATCTACTTTATTAGACTCAGAAGAGCTGCATGTTCTTGGATTGGGCGTTCATCTGCATGTACTTCCATCACAATATTATTCTTTGCCAGTTAAATTTGGTTTTTGGAGACAATAGGTAGTAGGCTCTTGTTTTTTAATCCAGCCAACTAGTCCTTTTTTTAAAGGTGAGATGATGCCATCGACATGTAAAGTTATTATTGAGAGATGTGTGCTTATTCTTGTACTTTAAAATTTTTAATTATATTTTTAAGTGTGCACATATGTGTGAGTGTGTGTGTGTGTGCGTGTATGTGTGTGTGTATGATTTACAAGTGGATGTTCATGCCACAGCATGAAGGTAGAGATCAAGGGCCAACAATGAAGCCGGTTCTCTTTTCCATCTTTATATGGGTCCCAGGGATTGAACTCAAGGAGTCACACTTGCACAGAAAGTGCCTGGCCCACAGTGTCATCTCTTCAGCCCCAAAGATATGGGGACTTAGTGGTAATGGCTTTGGTTCTGAACATGGGCTTTAATGGATTGGGTGGATAGTAAGGAGGAAAAGGATGGGCAATAGCATTGGAAAAAGCCAGTAGGTGCCAGCATGGCATATTCCAGACGGAAGGGAAGGAGAGTCCTCCTTTGGGACTGAACATGAGCCAAGTTATTATGACAGTGGGGTGTTGAAGTTAGGGCTCAGAAAATACCTGCTATTGACACCAAGTGAGATAAAGGGGAAAGACTCAGACTAGGAAGACACAGATGCAATTGTAGGATTCAACGTGTGCACATGCTTGCAGCACTGGCCAGAAGCCATACTGCTCTAGTAAGTAGGGCAAGTGGCAGCAAGGGGCTCTGATAGCTGATATAACATTTGTCTTCAGAAGAATATACAGCAAACCCAGGAAAATAAATACACTAATAACGGCTGCTGCAGCACATAGACACAAAAAAGTCGCCTCTTTACAGCAAGAGTACTTCAAACATGCTGAAGGGCTAAGTGAACTACCATGAAAGCAACCACCATCGGGAAGGGCAGAGTAGGCAAAACTTTTTGGTTCCACTTATGTGTGAAATATCTACAGCAGTGTGACTTGTAGATACAGAGTGAGCTGGTAGTTAGCGGGAGTGGGTCAGGTTGGGGGCTCTTGGAAGGGTGAGCTGGATAATGGGTGGGAATCTGGACCCGAGACACAGAATGAGAAGGAAGCCCAAGGTAGATGCCAGGCAAGTAGAGGAGCAAACATGGTGGGGAGGCAGGAGGATGCCTGTGGATACGGAGGATACAGACATTCTCACATTCTCAGAGTAGGTTCCAGTTGATCTTTATGTGTGAATAAAGGGGAATCCAGGAGGCCACTGAGCGATTCTTGACAGTATTTGAGAGATCAGTTTATATGCATTCAGGAGGGGAGATGTTGCCAAAAGGGGAGATTCTTTCTCAAAAAAACATTGTATAAGCTTTTTGCTTGGTTAAGCAATCCTTCATCTCCTTGTTATCTTGCAAAAAAATATTTTTTCCCTAAAAATTTTCTCACTTTATCCTAAGGTAAAGTGAGAATGACAATTTATGAATCAGAGGCAGGACAAAGAGGCAGGTCCAACTATAGGGACATGGGGAAAGAAATGAGCCCTCATCGTGGAGGTCAGTGAAGCTTCTTACTAGCTGACATATAAGAACTATACCCTGGTGTGAGGATGCACTTTCTAATGGCTATCACGGCAAGATATCACTGCATTAGCCATTTTGGTGGTTTCCAATTTGGTTGGGAAAACTTTGCCACAAAACTTTTCATGATGTCTGCAGCCTGGTACTGAGAGTATGGATAACTTTGTACACGTCATTGTCTGAAGCAGGCCTTCCTACACTTTGTATCTTGTCAGTGGCTGGCCCTCCTGTTCTTCAAACCACTCTCCCAGGACTGTCTCTGTACTCTGAAGCTATGGCGGATTGAATTCAGTCCCTGACTTATTATCAGGAACACAACATTACTCAACTTTAAATAAGTTTCTTCTGGGGGCTTCAGACATGAATCAACATTTAAGAGTACTGGCTGTTCTTGTAGAGGCCCTGGGTTTGGTTCCTAGCATCCACAGAACTATCTAAATACCAGTTCTAGAGGTTCTCATAACCTCTTCTTTCTTCCTCAGGCACTTACTGTAGGAGGAGCACACGCAGCACAATACTCACATGCATAAAATAAAAATAAATAAACCTTAAAAATAATAGGTTTTTTCCTAGATGGTACTCAGCCACCACAGTCCTCTGAACTGGGGGTTCTCATCTCTCCTTCTGAGTTGTCACTCTAGAAAAGGCACCCTCAGCAAGGTCCACAGACAGACTTTAGTTTTGTGAAAGCTGTGGTCTTCCATCAGAAGGACAGCCAGTTTTTCCCACCAGGGATCACCGGCTTGCCTTTAGCTGAGGCTTCTACTTCCCTCTCCCTGCTGAGAATCCATGTGGGTGGAACTTTAGGGGCAGCTTGGCTTTCTTCTTTTCAGCTAGCCACCCTTCTGCTGCTCTGTGCTTCTCAGCTATCTGTCTGGACTCTTATTGTGGATCTCCAGAGCCCTTCTCCTCTTCATGGCCTTGCAATAAAATCTATTTATTTTTAACCCTGACACCTTTCCCTCACCAGGTCATTCAGAGGCAACTCCTAGCCTCCATCCTGCTTGGACAGCCTCCTGTTCTTTCTCTAATAATATTGGAGTCCAGGCTGGTTCCCTTTGTTACACCATGTTGCTTTTATGGCATAGCTTCTAGCTTAACACTGGCACATGTGCTTGTGGAAAATTGCAATTTTATTATTTTGATGAAAATATTTTCTTATCTAAATTTAGTTTGTTTACAAAAAAAAAGGAAAGAAAGAAATGCTTTGTTTTTCCCCAAAGAGCCAGATGGATAGATATTTAACTACACCCTCTCTTGCCTGGAAGAAACTCTATAATCAGCCACCTTTGCTCTGTTGTGTAAGTCTTTCTTTCTGGAGTCTTTGGATAATTTCCCTAAGAGAGGTTTAGCCTCCTGTATGTGGACATTCATTTCAGACTTAATAGCTGAGTCCAAGGAGTATTTAGAGTGATGGCCAAGCTTTTTAAAGAAACCAAATCATTCCTTTGCAATCTCATAATAGGGTATTATTCAATATTTTTAGATGAGGAAAAGTAGTAAACTGGTGTGTGTGTGTTGGGGGGGTGTCCAAGCATGCACGTGCATGAGTGCTTGCGTGAGTGTGGTAAAGAAGAAATTTAAGAAATAAACTAGACTGCATTTCTTTGGTCACAATTGCAACAGATCATGCCTATTTATAATTGATGACTATTGATTCATTTGTAATGATGCTTCATGTCTGATACCTGATAGTTTGAATTTTGTCTTTCTAAGGTAAAATATCTATACATGTTACGTTGGCTATGATTATATATGGTCATGCATTCCCAAATTAATTCTGGTTAAATGTGTCCATCATTTTCCTCTGGCTGAACACTGGTGTTATTTCTTTGCATCAAACATGATGAAAAATAGCAGTTGTATATGGCTCAGCTAAAACAGTGTATGCCCTGAATGAAAATCCTAAAATGTTTACCACTACAGATTCCAGTTTCATGTATTTTTCATATGCCTAATAGATGGTAGCATTTTATAATTTGGGTGTTTGAAAACAAGCTCTGCATTCTTGCTTAAGATGTTAAAAATGCATTCTTCTGCTATGGCCCAACTTTCTCTGATTATCAATCTCCTGTTTGGTTTTGACTAACATTATGGACCTTAAAGCCTCCCCTGTCTAACACTTTTGTACTTCTTTCTGCCCCCTCTAGAAAACCTCCTAACCCTTTGGTGGATGGGTGCTTATCCTTTTATTGGGCCCCAGTGTGTGGATCTGCCTTGAAATGTCCCATTTCTACAGGGAGTAGCTGCCTTCTCCACTTCTACTCTAGGACTTCTTTGATTCCAACATGTAGGAAGATGGTGTTTTTATAATAGGCCTTCAGTTTGTTTTATTTTTATTTGAAATGAATTAATATAGTAGGAGCTTCCCATGATCCAAGGTGTGGAACTTTGTCTTTTGTACTCGATACTATGAGAGGTACACAGTGTAACTTCTCATGCCCGCTTGGGTGAAAACGATGAGAATATCAGAGGAAAATGGACCACTGCATTGTGTTGCTAACCCACCATTTATAAATCAGGCTCTTTTCCTTTGTCTTTGTTCTTTGTTGTTTATCTTCCTTTTTGAAAAACAATCCTGTCTTTGAATTAGACCCACTCTGGAGTCACAGTGGAGGGCCATGCTGAGCTTCACTCTGTGTGTGTGTGTGTGTGTGTGTGTTAGTGTGTGTTACAAGGTGATGAAGTGCTTCTACCGAGGGAACAGTTTATCTTCTGAGTCTAGGGTAGATGTTTGTGGATGTCAATGCCACTGGCAGAGTTCCGAGCTCACAGTCACATTTCGTGCTGCGTATTTTCTACTTGGGGTGATGGTCTGCCCTTAGACTGTTCGTGTGGTCATTGTGTAGCCCTTAGTGCTCAGTTTTAGATGTATGAACTTTTCTATCCCCAACCTTGCAATATTCTTTTTGTCTACATCTTACCTTTTTGAATCACCAAGTCCAAACAAAAAAAGAAGCTAAGACAAGGCAGAATTGTATAACAGCAAATATTATTTTATTTTTTCTTTTCCATTCTTTTATGTCTTTTAAAATGGAAGTGATAGGAACAGCCATCTGTGCCTGTCTGTGTAAACTCAAAGGAAGTATTTCCACTATTTCAACAGTGAAAATCAGGAAGTGCCACCTTTCTCAGTACTCAGCCTTAACATGGTCAAAGGTGATGTTTCTCCAGAAAGCAAGAAAACTGCTTAAAATAATGGTTTCCATTGTGGAGAAATAAGGCAATCGGTCTAAGCTTGTAGGCTGAAGCTTCTGTGCTTCTCATTCTGATACAGAATTGATGTCAGAGTTTTGCGCTCTCACTGGACAGATTTTACAAGGGATCTTGGTGGAGTTCCCTGTGATTGAAAGCAGCCAAATGACTGATGGATGAAATAGTCTTTGTAGATGTTCCTGGAGGAAGAGATAGTGAGCGCATGTGGGCACTGATGGGCTTGTTCACTGACATGTCGTTAGGTTTGTGTGCATGATAGGAAGGGAAGAGATCTGGGGTGAAACATAACTGTGCCACTCTTCATGAAGTCAGAATAGTGTTAGCAAAGCTTCTCAATTCCATAGCACAATGGAAGCTTTTGTAGTGTGTGAGGACAAGCACAAAGAGTGCTTGGTACAGCAGACATGCTCAAATCTACCTGGAGACTTGAAAGGTTAAACCTAACAACTCAAGGAATGCTTCTGTCCAGCACACCAGTGATCAAAAGAAGTTGGCTATGCCCCAGCAGCAGCCTGGAGAGCTGAACCAACAAACAAGAGTGAACTTACAGACAAGTAAATACATATACAAAGTCATTGGTAACAGATGAGGAAGTATTAACACTGGATTATGTCCATTGGAATTATGGGTACATATAGTCATTCACAAATAACATTTTGAAAACAAGAAGCATCATAGCCTTTGAGGAGGTGAGAACTGGATTTTGGAGACATAGAATTACTGAGCATTGTCATGAGGAAGAACATATAGGAGATATCAACTGAGATATTGTGACATAGCCATTGGGAAGATCAAAATTATTTAGAGAATACAGTTTGTGATACCTGGTAGATGATGCAGGGCTGTATCACCTTAGCTTTGTTCCAGGTAAAAGAATCAAGAAGGGTTCAAAATTTAGCATCATCTTTTGAGATGCAGATTCTCCCCCAAGAGTCTCATATCATCATGGCCACAGTGTTATTCATTAGCACACTGGGAAGCAAGTTAACAGTAAGTTTAATGTGGTTCTCAAATCTCACAAAGCCCCTTTTGATGACAGCTCTATTGGGAAAGTATAGCTGCACAGTTGGCCATAACTATGACTTCCTGATATATAATGAATGTGCTAATGCCAGGTCTATCTCACAAGGGATGAAGGAGAATAGAATACATAAGACAGAGCTTCTGGTAGAAGAGCAGAGAACAGAGCCAACTCCTCTTTCTTCTAACATCAGCAATGTTTCTCATCAGCAGCACAATGCAGATGTTAGAGCTTTGTTCAAATGCAGCCATAACCACTGTTGATGAACTGCATCAGTGGGACTGGATATGTGTCCAGTGAAGAAGGAAAACAGAACAAGTCAAGTGTTGGTTGTTTCTCTAATAAGCATGAGGAATCAGGTCCTGGGATTTTCATTGGAGAGTGGATATTTACAGTGTGTCACTCCCTAAGCTTTGTGAGATGCTGGTTTCTAGTTCTAACTGTGATAACGCATTTGAATTCTATTTTACACACAGAGTACTTATGAGTTGTAAATACATGCTCATATAAAATCATTGGACAAAGTATAGAAATAACTGATGTGATTCCTATTCATATAGCTCTATAGTATGAATTGTGCATTATATGTGTGAGCTTGGTCTAGTATGTACTGCTGACTTCAATCTTTTCATAATGGAAACTCTTCTTAACATCTTCTATGCCTCTCCACTACTTACCAAGTGAACTAAGAATAAATGACTACATTTATAAATGAGCTAATGCATAAGTATGTATATCCATACCTGGTATTTCTGTAGTGCAGTGATAGTACACCCTGGTTTATTTGAGTTTTTGTGTGGTATGATGAGAAATGGACATTTTGCTCCCCTTATATTAGTACTTACATTTTAAATGCTATTCCTTTGTGTGTGAGAGCCTGTGTGCCTATGAGTACATGCATGCACATGCATGAGGAGGTCAGAGGACCACTTCCAGTATCATTCTTTAATCTCCATCTATCATTTGTTTCAGTCGGGTCTCTCGTTGCTCTGTAAATTCATCAAGTAGACTACACTCGCTGGTAGTGGGCTCTATGGGTCATCATGTCTCCCCTCCCTGTCTTGCCATTATGGGATTACAAATACACATTTTTACCTGGCTCCTTGGGATTCAAGTTCAAGGCTGTTACTTTATGAACTAAGCCATCCCTCCAGCTTAAAGTCTACCTTTTTTTCCTAAAATGATAATAGTAATAATAATAATTTTTAATGTGAAGAATTGGTTATCTGAACCTATATTCACCTGTAAAATAGTGTCTGTTTTTCTATATGCTATATCTATTTTCTTGATGTCTTTGTTGCTGAAGATAGAATAAAAGAAAAGAAAAAGAAAAAATACATCCAGGCTTTCTATGCCAGACAGTGCTTAAGGAGGATGCCCTCCCAATCTGGTTCAAAATCCCTGGTGGGGTTCATTTGCCAAGAGGCCTTTCAGGCAAAACTCTCACACTGTGTGTGAAACAGTATTTCCTCTGTTACTCCAGTTACTCCTCAGAGTCCAGCTGGCCTAACAAGTGAGCAAAGAGTGGTACTGAACAGTTCTTCAGAAGAGCTGGCTTGGAGCCCCTGAGATTCACAGTAAATAAGCCTTTATTGTTTCCTACCACAACCCCAGCACCCTTACCCCTCATGTCTCTTGAGTGAATCAAGGGATAGCTTCTGTAGCTGTTGACCGGGGGAAACTGACTCAGCTTTCTGTGTCTGGGCTGCTCAGCCTGGAAGTGTCTCCTCTCACGAAGAATTCCACAGAGGTGTGTTTGCTGTGTCTACTGGGAACACTCTGTAGATCAATTATATTTAGACTTTATTTGGTTTGCTTGTGTTTATTTTACCTCTAGCTTGATGCTCCTTTACTCCAGAAGAGGGTTTGTGTTCCCTGCCTAGCAAGACCTCATCAGAAGAACACATATCTCTTCTTGTCACCAGAGGCGCTATACCTCCTTTATCACTGAATGGCTGCTAAGTTGTGTTCATAGTGAAAAAAATTCCCCAAACAGGAAGTTCAAAAATATGAGACACTTTCCATGTGTGGTGCTATGAATGCAATAGTAACACCTTAGAATGGAAACAGACTTAACAGTTTTAAATGTAGAAAAGCGTTGTCAGTGTGTATTTTGAATACTAGGGCGAGGAAAAGAAAAACTACTGTTTTCATGTTTGCTTATTAAGACTTATTATTCAGCTGTTGAAAATGGTGTGGTTGACATGTTCACACAAGCCTGTAGCTCCCTGAGATATTTACTTCCATAGAAAATGACCCCACTATAAAATTAAGAGATTTGAATTTTCTTGAAAAATGTTGAGAGGAAGTCAAATATAGTGATCTATAGCTGTGACCTATCTTTGGACTATCTGAAGCATGACAATTCTGAGTTAGAAGTCAGCCTGGGCTAATCCAGGCTACAAAGTGAAACAGCCTCAACAAACGCACTCATCCTGCTTCAGTATCCAGAGTGTTTTGTTTTATACCTATATTTTTCCAAGCAACATAACTGGAAGGTCATAGCATGCAGGAGCCTATCAGGTGGGTGAGGGTGGGTAGGCACACGTTTAATTATTCGTTTTTGGGAATGGTGGTTAAAAGATGTTTTGCATCTGTGCCTTTATGAAAAAATGGCAAGACCCAAACCAGAGAAGCTGAGAAGGCCTTCTGGAACGAAGCCTAGAGAAGAACTCAGTTTCCCCCCACTAACTCAAAAGGAAGCACACAGAAATACAAGATGTGAACATAGGACATATGCATATTGTGTACCTAAGGACCCACCTCCGGTCTGGATCATGAAATAGTACATGCATCCTATGCCTACTGTATGCGTGTGCAGTCAGAAGGCATGTTTCTAGGCCAAATGGTCAGATGTATGTTTTACTAAAAGATCATTGCTAGACCTAGAGATATTTTTCTCTGAATAGCTATTTAAAACACTTCTGCATAGCTCAAGTACAAGTTTCTGTGGTGATTTTATTATCAGAAAACTGCATGTTTCATGATTGGATTGCATTTTCATCTCATGATAGCCGACTTGACCCTCTCCATGTCTTCATTTTATGGTGATTATCTCATCTCCTTGTCTCTGACCCCCTACCATTCTATCCAAGGTCTTCTTGATTTTTAAATGTCATCTTAGCTATACCCTGTGCATTTCTACAGACTTCATCCTCTCCCAGAAAACTTTATAAACAATGCTAGTCAGTCAAAGACATCTTTATCCTGTATTCAGTCCTGAGCATAAAGCTTCACTTAGAATGTAGTTGAGTTTGGCTCCCCTGCCTGGCTAGGCACAGATGTCTCCTGTAGCTTGTGTTGAATCTGATCTAGGCAGGACACCAAAGAGCTGGATACAGGAACTTAACTCAGAGACTTCCTATGCATCAAGAAAAAGCAAGTGAAATATAAACTCCAGAGCACTGCATTATTCTTTAAATGGATTTTCACAGATTATCAGGTCAAGATGATCCAGAGCACACACCTTGATGAGAGAAGCAGGCAAAATTGTTGACTTCAAGGATTTTTTAAGCTTCATTTGAGAAAGACAGGAAATAACCAGCCTAATAAAAGCAAGGTAACAGGTTAGGCATGTGTGTGAGAAAGAAAGTAAAGTGAATGGTTTCATAACTATGGGATGGTAGGGTCTCTTTCAACTAGGTACCAGGAGAGACAAGCATGAAAAGATACAATAGTTACTCTTGCTAAGTAAGAAATGTTCCTCAAACCAGAAGACTGAAAAACAATATTCCATAAAGTTTTTCTTGCTTTTTTTGTTTTGTTTTATTTGCCATACAATAATTTAGGAATGTCTTAGCTGTGTAGGAATGGCTTTCTCGGGGTCTGAGGAAGTTGCTAGTGTGTAAATGCTTTACAGGGATAGAGGATCTCCTTCCAAGAAGGCTTACTTCTACTGGCAGTTAGCATAGAGACACCAATCCTTCTCTCACGTATCATTCTGTTAGAGCCATGGAGAATCTTCATGGGAAGTTGATAGATTCCTCCCCAAACATGAGACTCATAAAAGCATTGACAGAGCTGCAGGCATCTCATGTTCTATCTTCGAAGGTCACATTCTTACCATGTTCTACTGGTCACACAGATTGGTGCTGATGGTGGATAAAGGGAATTGTCACAGGATGTGCATACTAGGAAGAGAGCATCTGTAGGAGCCACCTTGCTTGTTCTTAACATAGTAGAGTTGACTTTAGGGTAGACTTATAAGGGAACTAAGTGTTAAGTGAACACCTGGTGGGGAAGGACATCCCAGTTAAAAGAAACCATGCTTTCTAGAACTCCAAGAAAAGGGAGGCTAGATGCCATAAGAAATGTACCCATCATTTGCAGCAATTAGCATGAGAGTCAGATAGGATGACTCTAGGGTTCTAGGACCAGGTTATAAGATTTTATGAAGGTCTGAGATATATTCTAAGGGAAGTAACACTGCTGAAAGCTTCTAAGTAGAGAAAAAGACTACATGACAAAATTTGACAGAAATATAGTTCTGAACAAAAACTAGACTGGACCCATAGAATTCTAATACTATGAGTGTGATTCAGACCCTTGACTTTTACCCTCCACAGTCATGCTGTGTGATTTCATATACAGGGAGGAAGACAGAGATATAGTATTCACTTTGTGTACCAGCACTGCTTGATTGATCAGTCTCTTCTCCGCCTCACCCATATCATAGGCTCAATACAAGTTATCACATGGACCAATAAACCCAAGCCATTTTTACATTATCCATGTGAAGTATTTCAGTTTCTAAGCATGTTAGCCCTGGTCATCTGCTCATCAGACCTGGTAACAGCTTCAAAGAGCAGAAATGACTTCAGGGTGGCTGCTCACAAGAGTCTGAGACAGGATGCCAGGAAATCTCTGCCTTTTTGGGGCATGCTAGAAGCTATAACGGCAGTCTCGAAGGTTGGAGGTGTGTTGCATCCGTGTGATGATGGATCTTGTCATCATTTACCACTCCTGAGACTATTAACAAAACATACTCAAAAGCCCAGCTTCATACCTTCCAGTTTAGAATATAGAAGGTTAAACAAATGGCTATTTATATTTCTGGATTTTTTAAAAGTGTCTTCACTTTAAATGAGATATGACTTAGGGACTATGGAGTCCTGTGGGGAGGGAACAGCAGAGGTGATGGATCTGACCTTAATAAGAAGTTACCTTGGGCCTGCCAAGTCTCCCAGTGTCCTGGTAGAGAGACAAGAAGGTACAATCCTGTGCACATAGCAAATTAATACCCAATAATAGATGCATCCATCTTTATTCACTAATTTATTCATTCAACAACTATCTTCTGTGTGCTACTAGGGGCAGCCATTTGTTGTATATGAAGCCACAGTGATAGATAAAACAAAAATATGTCCTGCCCTCATTGGTGTGTCTATCTGTATTGGTGGCAAATAGGATCATACGTGTGATTTGTGTGTTACAGTTTCGATACATGCTAAGTAATGTAGGATGTTATAAGGGTAGTTGATAGTGGAGATGGGTATTTGCTAAGGTCTTAGGAGGCTCTTATAAGGGAGTGACGTAATGTATGTGGAGACTTGGAGGAAGGGATAAGGAAGCAAGGGGGTTGGGACACATGTAAAAGCAAGGAGAAAGTAAATACAATATTCCAGGCAGTAGGAATAGAGTCTACATTCTCCCTGAGTTTATCATACAGGAATAACAATTCAACTTTGTTCATTGTTTACACTTTGAGTCAGACATTTAAAAATGAACTTTTAAAATTTTCCATAACTTTTTTTCTTTAAAAAATTTTATTGAAAATAATTTTTTCCATGCAATATATTTTGATCACTATTCCTCTGCCTCATCTCCTCCTGGGTCCTCTGCACCCAACCGACCTGTCATCTTCTTTCTTTTGACCTTTAGAAATCAACAGAAAAATAAACAACAGTACTAATAATAGAAAAAAAGCAGAAGAATCACACACATGCACACACACGCACACAAACACACATACACACAAAACTCATAAAAACACAAAAGTGAAAAACATAATGTACAGGCAAAAGGTTAGAAGTAAGATATTTTTAATGCCCAAACAAAACAATATGAGACAAAAACATCTACAAGCATGCTTCTGAGTTGGTTTTGTGATTCCCATCTATTGTTGGACATGGGGACTGCCTTCATGTATGCTTTACACACACATTGAGACTCCATTAGAGAAAACCAGGTTTTCCTCTGCAAGTGGTTATCCACTGGAGATGTCTTTTATGGTTAGGGATAGATGTTCATGTCTAGTTCCTCTCTCAGCAATGGGATAACCACTTGCATAGAAAAACTTGGTTTTTCCACGATTTCCCCTGTCTCATCTCCTCCTGGACCATCTGCACCCAACTGGCCTCTCATCTTCTTTCTATTGATCTTTAGAAATCAACGTGAGAATAATAATAATAATAATAGAAAAAACCAAAAGAATCACACAATAGGCACACACACACACACACACACACACACACACACACAGACATGCAACTCATAGAAGAATCCAGTGCTGAGGTAAGGAAGCCTTGGAAGCAGTTAATACGCCAGGATTAGCACACGTCCACTCAGAATACAAGGAATCACTTCCAAAAATATTACAAATTGTTCTTATTGTTTAATCTACTCTCTCTTATCCAAATGATTTCTTCTTCCAAAGAACATGAAAGAGCAATCTCAGTGAGCTCCTTAGGGAATTTAAGTTGCTGTCAGAACAGGCCTTCTCCTCTGATCATCTATCTCCAGTCTACAGGGCATGCAGTATTGTGCTTAAAGAATTTTTAAAGATTAAAATAATAATAAAAAAGAATTGTAGCTGGAGAGATAACACAGCTTTTAAGGGCCATTGCTGTTCTTCTTGAGAACCCAAGTTCCGATCCCAGAATCCATGTCAGGTGGCTCACTAAAGCTTGTACCTCCATGTGAGAGGCTCTACCTCCCTCTTCTGGCTTCTGCAGGTATATGCACCACTCTCTCTCTCTCTCTCTCTCTCTCTCTCTCTCTCTCTCTCTCTCTCCCTCCCTCCCTCCCTCCCTCCCTCCCTCCCTCCTCCCCTCGCTCCTTCTCTCTCCTTCCCTCCTTCCATCCCTCTTCTCTCTCTCTCACACACACATATCTATTTAAAAATAATTGTCATTTTTGATATTTAAAATTTTTAAACATATTTTATAAGTAGTATAGGAAAAGTGGCTTTATTAACCACATTTTTCCTTTGTGCTGTGTAAGTTCTAATTGATCATTTAAAAAAAAAACTATTGTTTCTTTGATTCTTTTTGAATTTCACATCATGTACCCCAGTCCCACCCATCTTCCTATCTGCCCTCTACTCTTGTAATCTTCCCCATATCAGAAAAAAAATCTCATGAGAAAGATATAATCTGTCACAGTGCTGTCCCACAGTATACAGTTCTGTCCGTACCTGCTTCCTGCAAATGTTCACTGTAATGCCTCCTTGGTCTGCTACTCTATTGATACTGGATCCTCATTGGAACTCCACTCGAATATTCTGTCGTTGCTCTGTGTCATGGAGATCCTGTACTTTTGGGT
This sequence comes from Grammomys surdaster, assembly GCF_004785775.1. Lineage (NCBI taxonomy): Eukaryota > Metazoa > Chordata > Mammalia > Rodentia > Muridae > Grammomys > Grammomys surdaster. The sequence continues at coordinate 10,041,233 of NW_021604599.1, read as the reverse complement.
CTGTAGGACCAACCTCTTCACACACTTCAGCAATTCATTAATAAGGTAGATGTTGGAGGAGGGGAGCAATGCAAAGTCCTGGATCTGAGCCTGAGAGGTATCTGAGCTAGTCACCCCAAAGGCTCTCTTACTCTTTTGCCCTCTGGCTGGCTTGCCAGCAAGTCCTGCTTCCAGGGCTAGCTCTTCCTTGCTGCCCAAGCAAGCTGCAGGACCTGTTCTATTGAGTGTTGCAGCCAGTGAGGGACATGGCCAGTTCTCCAGCCTACCATAGGTGGAAAGAGGGGCGATGAGGTGGGTCATCTTTTTCTCACCCATGTCACCACATGGCAAACAAGTGTTGGGGGCCAGGTCTCCCACATTCACACTCCGACTAGATTACCCATACCCTCTCCACCCCCTCACCAGTGTCATCTTTACTGTGCCACCCAGGCAAGGTGTAGGGTCTGATTTCCTGAGTGCTGTAGCTAGTGAGGGACAGGGACAGCTCTTCTGCTCTCATGACCCCAGTATCAGGTCTCTGAGGATGCCTAGGTAAGGGGTGGGTCCAGTTCTGCACTGCCCTCAGACATCAACATCTCCCTGGGCAGCAGCCCAGACCAGAAGTGTTTGCCTGGCCTTCAATGGTAATAGACCCCTTCTGCTTCAGGGCCATGGACTTAGATGTGACCCCCAGTGACGGCACTGTCCAGGACACCACAATCACTGGATATAGCAGTCTATTTCTCACTACCCTCAAATCTCAAGTTCTGCCTCTCTTTTTCTGTGCCCACATCCTTCTATTTCTCTTTTTCTTCCATTTCTCCAGCACTCACTTGCTTCTCTTAATGGCGTCCAGGGTTTCTGCGTGTCTGGGGTCATCTCAGGAGTGGTCTCAGGCATGCTATGCTCCACTGCTCCTGCATTATGGCATGGATTATGCATTAGGCAGAGATCATCTTGGGCATAGTCTGTCCTACTTCCCCACCCCAAGGCCTGTGCAGTGTCTGACTGCTGGTTACCTCAGGCTAGCTCCAAGGCACTGGTTTGACGATCATCTCATGCTCACTCCTCACGCTGCCTACCCACCAGAGTGGTCCCATGCGAGGGTCGACTGTATCAGGCTCACACCTTGTGGTGTGTGTGTGTGCGTGTGTGTGCGTGCGTGCGTGCGTGTATGTAGACAACTCAGTCCCAGGTGGGGTTCTTCTAGTCTTGCTTCTTTCCCCTAGGAATGTTAGATTACTAATCATTCAGATGTTCATAGATCAGAATGCTCAGTGTAGATACAGCCCCTCTCCTCTCTGCTACCTACTGACACACATACAACACAACAGGCACTTCTTGGAACAGGCTCATTGATCTTTTTTATTAACTCTTTTAAAATAGTAGAGTTTCCATACTCAGATTTAAGAGAATCATAAATTCAAAAACATCTTTCTTTGAAATAATACAAATTAAATGTGTTTCTTTGATAAAACACCTTGTGGTGGGATTTAAAACATTCTTTATGTGGTATTAATAAGAAATGATTACACCCACATGCACCAAACACATTCATAAAGATTTTTTTAAAAATATTGAGCAATTTTTAAAACTATATCTTCTGATAGAAATGCTGAGTTTTGGGATGCAGAGGTAGAAAAATAATATGTTTTATGATGTGTGAAGTAAGTACAAAAGAAGACAATGGTGGGATGGCTCAATGTGCAGCGTTCAGCTATGCTTGTCTGTATTCTTTCTCTAATGCTGTTCAAAGATGACCTTGGCTCCCTGCCCCAGTTTTCTTACCCACCAGGAGGAAAATGGGGCCTCCCACCTCATGCAGAGGTCAGCGAAGGCTGACGTATGACAGCTTAGAACAGCGACTATGGCATTTTTTGCTGTTTGGGAACCTTCCTTTGGATCATTCAATGCACTGAAATACTCCCATCAACCACCCTTACTGAGGTACAATCAAAAAGTAGAAATCGTGTGTTGTGAAATGTTCTCAACAGGCATTTTCCCCATGTTGTTCTAACAGATGGTAGAGAGAGGGCAGCATCATTTCCATAACATTTTCTTCTTCAATTTTCTTCCCTTTTCATTTTTCCATGTTTCAGTTCTGTTCTTCCTCTACTTGAAAAATCATATCCAATGAGTCAGAGGTAAGTCACACCAAGCAATGTGGGCTGGAGCACCAGGTTAAGAATTATTTAGGATGAAACCAAATTTGCATGTTTGAGATCTCCAGTGGGTGATTCTCGGATTGATTTTGTGAGTATAGACACTTCGACGTGCTGGAGACAATATGAAGGTATGTGAGTCAGAATTCCTTACGCCTCAGGAAGGCATCCTGCACAGACAACAGTGCTGAGATCTCCCACGCATGCCACAAAATTACTGCCCACAGAACTGGAAGATCAAAGATATTGCTGCAGACTCTGTTAGGAATTTTCTTCTCTTGGTCATAGAAATAAATTTCAAGCAAAATGAAGCCGTTCTCTATACTTTTTGACTTCTCTCTCATGATAAAGTCTCATGGATTAATCCCAGAAAACATAGCTGAAAAATTGTGTCCATATAATAGATGTCTCATGTAGGGCTTAGCATTCTATGCTCTCAGTTTTTGCACCTCGACCACTCTAGGTCTCTATGTTAGACCTCATCCATTGCAAAAGAAGCTTCTCAGATTAGGCATGGAGGTGTCATTAGAAGTCAGTCCAACTGTGGCTTCCATTTAGAAGGGTGACATTAAATCTTCTAATATTCCGCTCTGCTTATGTTTCCAGACATTTCCCAGGATGTTACATACTCATCATTGTACACAATACTGACAACTGGACATTTGAATATGCTCTATTGCCAAGATACTTAACTACAAATGTTTTACCAATTTTAAAACTTATGTATTCTGAGTGTCCATATGACATGACAGTGCATACCTTTCCCTGCTTCTTATTGACTAACTTTGTATCTTTTTTTTTGAAGATCAAATAGATTACTGGTATCCTTTACTGTACTTTTTGTCAAATACCAGTTCACTCTTGTCTCCATACACTCAAGACTCAAATACACGTGTGAGACAGCGCAAGTCCTTTACCTGCCTGAGAGTTGTCTCCACCAGTCTGTACACTGCATAGATACAGCCCACACCTTTTGTTTGGGCCCTGGGAAGTTATATGGAGACCCCAAGTCAGGCACAGTGTGGCTCTCAATACTTGTACTTCTTTCTCCCCAATCTGTGGTGAACTCCTCATTCCCCAACTGTGCCTCTAAATAGCACTTTCTTTGTAAGACTTTCCTATACACACCAATCCAACTACTGCCTTCCTTTTGAACATTCCCAGTATTTACTTTGTATTAAAATCATTTATATGCAGCTCATCTTGCATACTACACTAGGTCTTATAGTTTGGTTATGGTGTGTCTTTCTTAAGTGATTCTTAGGTTGAAAGTTTGACCCCTAGTTGGTAGACCAAGTTGGGGACAGTGGCTGCATCATGAGACCTTTGGCCTCATAAATAGATCAATCCATTGACAGTTTTATAATAAAATGATAGCAATAGGAGCCTATGGAAATAAGCAGGTAGGAGAAGGACACTGGGTACATGACTGAGAAAAGTGTGTCTTATCCTTAATGTCGTCCTCTGAGGCTCTCTGTTCTATAGCTACTGTAAATGCTACATGCTCCTGCTACCATGATGTGTCCTGGTAGTTTGGGGCCAAAGTAGCGAAACCAGCCAACAAAGGACTGAAACCTCAGAAGTCACAAGTCAATGGGTGTTGTTACCCTTATAAGTTGTTTCAAGCATTTATTACAGTGCTCTAACTAGAGGAATCTTTATTTGTCAGTGCTACTCACTACTGAGTACTCGACACTTGCCATATAGTTTATGTTGAGTCTGGAAAGGAACAGTGTGTCCCTGTGGTAGGAAACAGATGAAAGGAGCCCCCATGTAGGAAAGTCAGAACCACAGCAAGTTCATAAACACCTGAGGATTTCAATCATGGAAATAAAAATGTCATCCACATCTGAATCCTGACCCCACTGCCCACTGATGTCACATGTTCAAACCAGATCTGGGCATTTTTAATGTTTTTAATGGTGAGCTGTTTCTCTCTCTCTCTCTCTCTCTCTCTCTCTCTCTCTCTCTCTCTCTCTCTCTCTCTCTCGCTCACACACACACACACACACACACACACACACACACACATACACACACACACACTTTTATAATCACCATACCTCTGAGAGGAGAAAGGGAACAGCCTTCAGACGGACTGAAATTCCTGTGGCATACGCTGTGACTGGAGTCTTGGAAGGAGATCAGAGGGAATACAGTAAATAGGGATATTTTTTCCTTTTGATTTATCTACTCACTCTTGGTTGGCTGTAGATCATTCACTTTTGAAAACAAGATAATTGTGGCAGCAGCTGTCTATAAGAAGCAAGAGGCAAAGCTGGCTTCACTCCAGGGGAAAGGAAGTTCACAGGATTTTTTTTTCAAATGTATGATCTTATAGGGTACTTAGTTAAAATGGTCAAGTAAAGACAGTTTTGTATGTAAAATAATAAACAGATCGCAAGGTAATATACTTGCTCAGGTTCACTGTGACCAGAGATTGACATTTTGTAGGTGGCAAAGTTTTTAGCCTTACTTAGAAGGACAATAAAAAGACGTTTAAGAAATACATGAGGGGAGGCTTGGAAATCACAAAGGGATCAAAACATTCTTTGCCCTTTTCGGAAGTTCAAGAAGGCTAGACAATTAGACATGTGGGATCAGATGGAAGAGCATGCAGGGAGCCTTTGTGCAGGAGTTTGCCAGGTTGCTTACATCTTGTGCAGCAGCAAACTGAGACAAATACAGTGACTTAGACTCAACATCTTTTGGCTGATTCGAATCTGGTAAGGCTGCATAGGAACAAACACAGTAGGGTCTAAAACTCTAGCATAGCTTTTCTGAAATGAAAGTTAACTCTGACATTGGTGTGTGGGTGGGTCTTCCTGTTGCTCTTTACGGCTCTTCAACCATTCTTATTCAGGGCAGGTAGGAAGAGATTCCTCTTGTCTTATTGCTTCATTTTTGTTGAGGGGCCTTATCATGTTCATATAAAGCTTCCACAAACTAAATATATGCTAGACAGGATGCTACCATGCTTTGCAAATTGCATGCACTTTTAAAAGGTAGTTTTTCTAGGTTGTACATTAGACAAGGCCAAATTAGTTTCCTTTTGAATCATTGCATTTTAAATTATTAAATGAAGAGTGTAATGTTAACCATGCCTTAAACAAATTAGCATATGCATCACCTCAGCTTTTTAAGTGGGGATGCTTAAAATCTCTTATATTTTTTTATTTCTTAGTACAAGAGATAGTGCTCACTTAATTGGAGACTAAACATTTCAGCTATTCAGAACATTGTTACTAATGTACTCAGCCTCTTATTCAATGTAACTTCTTACTACTTTAACTTATTTCTTTATTTATTATTTAACTGAATTGTATGCTTTGCTCAGAGTTTTACTATCACACCCACCCCTGGTCTCTGGCCCCTGAGCCTTGACCCCTCATCCATGACCCTTGACCCCTGGCAACTACCCCTTGTACTCTGAGCTACTACGAGGTCAGTATTTCTAATTCCATGTGTACAGGAAAAAATTGTGCCATTCTGTGGCTGGCTTGTTTCACTTAACATGGGGTCCTCCAGTTTCATCTGAGATTCCTCAAATGACAAATTTTCACTATTCAAAGGTTAAATCTCATTCCATGATTTGTATTTCCCTAGTTTCTTCCTTCAGCTGATAATGGACATAGGTTGCTTCCATATCTCGGCTACCGTGAAGAATGCTGTAGCCTTGGGACTACAGTTGTCTCTTTGATAACTATACCACTGTCTTTCAATATATATGCAGTGTTAGAATGGTGGACTCATTTTATTCTAAAAGTCTCTTCCATAATGTTTCCCGTGTTAGCTGTACTAAAGTAGTTCGACGGGACAAATTTGAGTACAATGGTTCCATTTTAAATATTTGAAAAGCGCAAATAGAGCTTGAATGTAGGACCATATGCCTGACCCTGGTGCAGTGAACATTGCTTTGGTTATCAAGTGGTGTTTGAGTGGTTCTTATGTGTCACAAGGTAGCAAAAAGGCATTTTTAGTCCCTAACAACTTGGTGACAGTGATATATTGATACATACATACACACACACACACACACACACACACTCACATACACAATCTCCATTTATTGTCCTGCATTATATCTGCAGGACAGCACAAATTACTCCTGGTTGAGAATTAATGACTTAGGCTTTATGTTTTTATAATTTTTTACATTGGTCTGTCTGTTTGCCTTCCTATCTAGTCTATCTGTTTATCTATGACTCATCATGGCAGACATGTAGAAGTTAGAGGTAGGACAGCTTGAGGAATTCAATTCTTTCCTTCTATTATATGAAGCTCAGGGAATGAGCTCAAGCCATCAGGCTTGGTGGCAAAAGCTGAGCCATCTTGCCAGTCAATGCCGTTACTTACTATAAAGCAAATATGACATCAATGTCAGGAAGCCAGCAAGCCTGTTGTTTGTTTGTTTTTTAATAAGATTTTTTTTTTGTAGTTTAGGCTGACCTAGCCCTCTCCTCTGCCTCCTAACTTCCAGTATTACATGCATGCACTGCCACCCTGGAAAACTACAGCTTATAAATATTTTTCTTTATCAAACTTCCATTGAGAACCTTAGAGTGAATTGGATATGAGAGAGGCAAGAATATGCAAGAAACTGTTCCCCTAAGCTCAATTTTAACAAAGAAAGCATCTCCATGAATTAAGTCATTACACTATGGGATGTGATTATAATTCTGTATAGGTCAACTCCATGGTTTTGGAAACCTGAAGGGTATTCAATCGAATTCAGAATGAAGCACTTGGAGAAACTGAATAATGGATTCTGCATTATTCTCCAAAGTCTTTTACCTGTGTCATATCTGTCTGCTCTCTGGGTCTTTTGGCTCCTCCTGGTCTATAGATGCAGAGAGATTGTGAATCCAAGTTACTGAAATTCCTCCTTGTAAAAGTTGTACAACATTTTTTGGAAAGTTGTTCTTCAAGAGTGAATTTCACAGCTTTATTTATTTATTAGAATTGATGTGAGAACTTACGTTGGTGATTCGGGAGTTTACTATAGTAAATCATCACCATTTTCAAATTTGACATTAGGTTAACAGTATAGTAGAAAAGAAGGAAAGGGATGGAAGGCAGCATGTCAGATAAAAGTTATAAAAAGCCGGTTGCCCTGCAGAAGCTCATCTGTGCCTTCAGTAGATGGTTACCATGTGGATTATTTTTTCTTTCTAGAATAGCAACAAGAGGAAACCTTTTCTGAGCACATTTAAGGCGCTCTCTCTCTCTCTCTCTCTCTCTCTCTCTCTCTCTCTCTCTCTCTCTGTTTTCTTTTCTATTGGTTATTTTATTCATTTGCATTTTAAATGTTATCCCCCTTCCAAGTTTTCCCTCCACAAACCCCATATTCCATCACCCCACCCCCTGCTTCTACTCCACCACCCACCTACTTCCACCTTACCACCCTAGCACTGGGTGCTAGGGCCTCCATAGGACCAAGGACCTCCTCTCGAATTGATACCAGATAAGACAATCCTGTTACATAAGCAGCTGGACACATGGGTCCCTCCATGTGTACTCTTTGGTTGGTGGTTTAGTCCTTGGGAGCTCTAAGGGGTCTGGTTGGTTGATTTTGCTATTCTTCCTAAGGGGTTGCAAAGCCCTTTGGCTCCTTCAGTCCTGTCTCTATTGCCTCTATTGTGGCCCCCGTGCTCAATCTGAAGGATGGCTGCGAGTATCCACATCTGTATTGGTAAGGTTCTGGCAGAGCCTCTCTGGGGACAGCCATACCAGGCTCCTGTCAGCAAACACTTCTTGGCATCAGCAATAGTATCTGAGATTGGTGTCTGCAGATGGGATGGAGCCCTAAGTGGGACAGTCTCTGGATGGCCTTTCCTTCAGTCTCTGCTCTACTCTTTGTCCCTGCATTTTCTTTAGACAGAAACAATTCTGGGTTAAAGTTTGTGAGTTGGGTGGGTGTCCCCATCCCTCAACTGGGGGTTATGCCTAACATCTGGATGTGATCTATACAGGTTCTCTCTCCCCTTTGTTGGGTATTTCAGCTAATGTCATCCCCATTGGGTCCTGGGAACTTCTATCTAATCAACCTCCACGCAAATCTTCTGTAGATTGTTTTTGAAGAAACTCAAATGTTATTCTGTGACATTATACATTCAGTAGGGTTCCCTTTGCTCCTGTCCTTTCCCGGCAAGATGGCAAGATGCTGCAGTGACTTGCTCTTGTGTGGTCCAGGATTAAGGAGGAAGGGTGGAGGAGAGCTTCATTCTTGGATATAGATACTTCAGATGAGGACGTCAGTAGTTGGCTTCCTCCCCCCTCAGAATCTGGCACCATGAGAGCCACTGCCTCACCATCAACCCTAGTAAGAATTAATTACCAGAACAGCTACCAGGCTTCACTCCTAATAAAGTCCCCTCCCCAGCCTCTGAGTATGCAGCTGAAGCATCTTCTAATTGCCCAATCCTGGGCAATGGTACACAGGCATGCAAATCTTGCCCTAGAGACCTTGGCCACCTCCCCAGGGGTATAAATGCTTGCCTTCTCCCCCATACTCCCCATAAACTGAACCAGCTCTCAGGTGTTCTGGGTATGTGTGTGTTTTACATGTGCACTCACCTCCTACCAAGACCCTGACTGTACCAACTCACACCCAATTAAGCTGTTCTCCCTCCAGTCCAGCCTGGTACACAATGGCCTGGCTCCCAGGAGGGAGAAGTAGACCTGGATGGCACTCACTCTGCTCTCCTTCATTGCTTCTTTCTGTGCTCACCAGTTGTTGTCTTTGCTCCTCGTGTCAGGAGATTTAATTATGCAGCCATCTCTGCCATTGTTTTCTGGTTCTTGCCTTTCTATCCACTAGCTTCTTCTCTTGTTTCATATTAAAGCTTAAATATCATGACCCTTAAAATGGTCCCTACTATGATCTCACTTCCTTTTCAGAGCACACATGTGTGCTGGGAACTGAACCTGGGTCCTCTGCAAGAACAGCAAGTACTCTTAATCACTGAGCCATTTCTCCTGCTCAACTGTAAACTTCTTTTTTAAAAAAATATTTTTTGAAGTTAAAATATAATTTTGTCAACTTTCCTCCCTCTATATGTCAACATGAATTTGAATATGTGTGTGTGTGTGCGTGTGTGTCTGTGTGTATGTGTGTGTGTGTGTGTGTGTGTGTGTGTGTGTGTGTGTGTGGTCTTTGTATATCCTTCAATTTATAAATACAACCTGCTTGGTCTGTATAAAACTACTTGTATGCATATGTTTTCAGGATTGCTATTGGATAACCAATTTAAGGACTCTTCCCTGGGAAAAATTATTTCTGCTGTTCTCAGAATGCCACTGTTCTCAGACTACCTTAGTTGCCTGTAGTCCTTCACCTAGGATTGAAGCCCTGTGAGATTTCCTCTTTCATATTAGCGTGTCTATGGCTGTCATCCTTATCCAGGTCTTGCTTAGGCAGCCGTGTTGATCAGACTTCATGAGCATAGCTTCTCTGGCATTTCTAGGAGACCAAACTTGCCATTCCTCTGGACCTTAAAATCTTTCTGCCCCTCTTTTGCTATGATCTCTAGGCTTAAGTGCAGGAGTTGTATTTTAGATATATCAGTGGAGGATGAGCATTGCATGTTCCTTTGTCCTCTGCATTTTGATCTGTTGTGGTTTTCTATAACAGCTTCTGTTGCAAGGAAATGTTTCTCTTGTGGAAATTAAGATCTATGCTTATCTGTGGGTGTAAGCATACACATATAGAATGTAGTTGAGAATTACACAATTTTAGAAAAGTGGTGATTTCATTTCATCCAAGGTCCATGGCTTCACTAGCTCTGGGTAGCTAGCTAGGTTTCCACTACCAGGTGGGATTTCCCTCTTGTTGAGCAGGACTTAGGTCCAATAGGAGAGCTGCTGGTTACCACAAGGTTGTGAGTGCCACCACTGCACTCTCAGGGATATTATTGTCCCATGTTGTTGTTTTCAGCAGAACACCTGAGTCAGATGTTTGCTTCCCTTTCTTGAAAGCTTGTGTAGCTCCTTCTGGCTCCTTCTGGCTCCTTCTGGTTCCATGAAAGCTAGTCCTCAGGAAGGAAGCTTATAGGTCAGAAGCATCTCAAATCCTCTCTGTACTATTTCCAAAGTGTCTTCAGCATTTGGGTCTTACCTTCAGCCTCTGAAGGCAACCAAGGGCAGAATCTATAGCCTACATTTGGGGAATCTCTTAGATAACTGTGCCCAACCACTCAAAAGGGGGCTCCTTATGCCTGGTACTAGATAATTGATGGTTCTCTCAGGGATTATTATTAACCTTGATGAAAAATTTGACTAATATATATATATATACATATATATACATATATATGTATATATATATATGCAGACATATATATTCTATATAGTTTTAGATAGATACATAATAATATGATTCCTTTGCATTTTCAGACAATTATTGTTATTTTATTTTTCTTCCCCCTTTTTCTATATTTCTCTCCTTTCTCCTTCCCTAATCTAAGACTATCTGTTTTTCTCCTTTTTCCCTCCTCAAATCCCTTTGTGGAGCCCAGAGGTTACATTACCGGGACTCCAAGAAGGAAACTCGTGGAGGGCAACCTCTGCAATCACAAGAGGATTTAATTAGACCAATGCATTGGGGCTGCTTGCTCAGGCAGGAGAAGAAGTGGTAGAGAATGCACTCAGGCAGAAGCATATATACAGTTTGAAAGAGCAGGTGTTTTGGGCAATAAACTGGTCGGTTGGCATTGATGGGCTGTGGGGGGACCCTCTAACGGAGAGCTATCTGTCTGATAACCCAAGATTTTTCTTGGAACCATGTATCTTCACCCTTTTTGGAAAGGGAGGGATCTTGTGGTTTTTCTTGGGACCCTGTGGCCTCACTCTCCTGGGAAGGGAAGGGGTAGGGGGTAATTTTCCATGGACTTTACACCTTGTTCCCCGCTATTCCCTTCTTTATTTCTCTTCTTCCTCCACATCCATGGACCCTTTTACTTTCCTGATTTCTGCAGGTACTCCCTGTTATGTACTAACTCTTGAAGATTTAGGACTAGAAACTGCAGATGAGCTAGAACATGTGACACTTAGCCTGGGTCTGGGTTACCTCACTCAATAGTATCGTTCCTAACTCTGTCAATATACCTGCAAATTTCATAATTTCATTTCTCATTAGAGCTGACTAGTATTCTGTTGTATATGTTTGCTGCATTTTCATTAGCCACTTGCTGGTTGATGGACAGTGACGTTCTTTATATTTCCTGGCTCTAGAGAGCAGCAGAGAACATGACCAGCAAGAATCTGCAGTGTCAAGTTCTTGGGGCATATGTCAAAGATTGGTATAGCTAGATCAGTAGTTTTCTTTTTAGCTTTATGAGGATTCACCACACTGGCTTCCAAAGCGGCTGCACCAGTTTATGATCCCACTAACAGTGAATGAAGATTCTATTTCCTCATTATCCTCCCCCCTCACCCTGTCTCCTGCCCCAGGTATTTGCACTCAGTTGTTCTGGTGATCTTGGCAATTCTGCTAGGATACAACAGAATCTCAAAGATTTTGTGATTTGTGTTTCCCTATTTACTAAAGACAATGAATATGTTTTGAGAGTTTGGGGTTTTTTTATTTTGTTTTTGTTTTGCTATTTTGTTATCTTCTTTTGATAACTCTCTACTCAGGTCCCAAGCCCATTTTATGAATGGCCCATTCTGTTGTTGGACTCTTTGTTTTTTTTTTTAATTCTGTTTATATTCTGTATATTAACTTTCTGTTAAATGTATAGCTGACAAAGATTTTCTTTCATTCTGTGGGCTTCCTTTCTACCCAATTGTTTCTTTAGCTGTGCAGAAGCCTTTCAATTTTGTGAGGTTTCACTTGTCAGTTGTTGGTCTCAATTCATGTGTAAGTAAAGTGCTGTTCAGAAAGTTCATCGTCACTGCCTATACCATGTGGGGCACTGCCTATACCATGTGGGGCACTGCCTATACCGTGTGGGGTACTGCCTATACTATGTGGGGTACTGTCTATACCAAGTGGGACACTGCTAATGTTTTCCTTTCAGCAGTTTTCAAAGTTCAGGTTTCACATTCAGGCTGTCCATCAGTTTGGAGTTGGTTTTTGTGAAAGGTGATAGAAATGAGTCTGCTGTGGCCAACACAGCCCCATGACCTAACTGCGGTGATGAAGAAATGAAGAAATAGCAGAGACACATACAAAGAAAAGGTGGGATCTGTGTACTCTGCTCTCTGATGAGGAAGCCTCAGCACTTTGGAAGTCCACCGGGTTTACTGTAGACAGTTCAACATTGAACAGGAGGCACGGTTATTGCACACCACTGAACAGAGATGCAGGGTTAGCTAATCTCTAGGAGTGTTCTCAGTGTGGGAGCAGACTTCAGGCCATAAACTTCTGGGAGAGAAAGCTAAGGTGGACATGTAATACCTCAGTCCCATGGGAATGTGTGTGTGTGTGGGGGGTGTCATTGATAAGGCCCTGGCCTGTCTGTCAATACACATTCACTCAGGACATAACTGGTCTTCTACATTTGGACATCCAAGCCAATGACAAGAACGTAATGACATGGACTAACTCTGTCCTGTTCATTATGGTCTGATAAGTGCCCAGAAAAGTACCTGGTTCAACAAATAGCTTCAGAAACATTTTTGAAGGTAGAAATAAATGAACCAATCTATTAGATGATTGATCAGTTCCAATTTGGGTTAAAAATAACAACAACAACAAAAAAAAGCTATTAGATTGCTGATAGACGTGGAAAGGAAAAGTAAATATTTAGTGATTTCATGTAAAATATATAATATAAGGTTAAATATCTGTTTACTTTTATCTTTTTTACATAAGAGATTTACCAAATTATTTCTGAAACTAGATGAAATGAATTTCAAGATGTTCCTTTCCTATAAAATGTGACTTGTGGCATTGTTAGAAATGCCTATGATTCTGTCACTACTTTAAGCTTTATTATAAAAGTTAACACTTTTTCGTCTGTTAATAGCAGTGAGGATCTTTCAGGCCTTAAATTAATGACCACATGAAACAAATGCTTTGTTAACACTGGAGTCTAAAATAATTCCCCACTGTGGCCACCAGATGGCAGTGTTCAAGAAATCCTCCCTCGGTTGAGAAATTCTTTCTTCAGCCGCTTGATGGCATTGCTCCATTGTTTTCAAGAGCAAGCCGACTCCCTGTTTCCTTCTAGGTCTCTGTCTGCATTGTGTTCTGTTCTGCAGTTGTCACTGTCTCATGGCACTCCCCCCCCCCCAAAAAAAATCCAATACCAGTAATGTGTAATGTTTTTAATGAGATGATGTTTGGACCAACTCATGAAAAGATATTAATCATGATTTTTCATTCTAATTAAGCTGTATTTTTAAACCAAAAGAAAAAAAATCTATGTTTAAAGAAAATAAAAGTCTATGTAGAAGCCTTTAAAGTCAGTGAGAGGACTGTATGCATATGTAATAATAAAGGGAATATTTATTGGGGTAGATACATGTGATGTCTGTATTTTAAGGCTTTACAGTTAGTTTTGTTTTAGTAGCATCGTGTTGTTGGATTATATTAAAATTTCACATAGGGACTTTCAAACTGTATTTGCTGTAATAAAACACAAATTGTTATAGGACTGTTTATACTTTCACTGTTTATCACTTTTAAAGATTCTCAGGGAATACATCTATAATCACAATGCTCCAAAGTAATTGATAATTTAGAATGATTGGAACAATGCAGGCAAATCATTGTTTTAGAATTTTTTGTATCTTAAGAGAGTCATAACTTTTTTCTAAGTTTATTGGTATCCTCATTACTTTATTTTGACCCTATTAGAATTTTGGGTAGGTGTTTATAAGAGAAATGTTTAAGTGATTGTACCTTTAGGTGTTGTTATTTCAGAGTGTGCAGAAAGTGTTCCTGGTGAGCTAGCCTGGGAGCACTCAGCCTGGGAAGCAAGCAACTTCTGAGAGCTTTTCAAGTCAGAGAAGTCCTTCCATGTGAAGTGCTGCTTTTAGCACCTTCTGTGGAACAGCAAATGACAGGTGACTTAAATCCCATTAGAGATGATCTGATCTGAGTTTCGTCTACCTTCCTATGGGAAAAACCTTTAGTACAATACTTTAAATTTATTCTTTGAGAATTTCACACATGTACACATTGTATACTGATCATATCCAGTGTGTCCCTCAAACTTCCCCTGGTCCACCCCAACCTACCCTCCTCCTAGGTTCATGCCCTCTTCTATATTTCCTTTTTATAACCTGGAATCAGATCAGTGCTGCCTGTATGTGGGTGGGTAGGTGTGGGGACATCCACTGTAGCATGGACACCCTACCCGTGGACACAATCCCAAAGGAAAATGACTTCTTCCCTCCCAGAAACCATTGACTACAAATAGCTATTCAACTGGAGGGGTGAGTACCTGTGAGCCCCTCCCTCATCCATCCCTGCATGAGTTCTTTATCTGTAAATCCTCAAGTGGTTTTTCTTTGTATATTTGGCTAAGGCCTTCTTCTTTCAAAGCATCTGTTTTCAAAACACACAAAATGTGTGCTTGAAATCTTGAGAGTCCTTCCAAAATGTCAATGCTTGGGAGGCTCACTGCCACAGCAGGCTATGTAGCAGTAACTAGATGTAACACGTGACTAACACTGCAAGGCTCTCTGTGACTGTCAAGGCTGAATGACAAAGTAAAGATGACAGTATATAACAAAGATGTGATTGGCTGGGAAGGCAGGCTTGATATTACCTCGTTGGACCTTTAAATCAATTAAGATTGGATTAGGCAAACAACAGTATAAAGAAACAAACACTCAGCTAATTAAAATGCAAAGGAATGAGGTGACATCGGGTGGTCACAGGTTGGTTAGCACACAGCCTAAGGAATGACCTTTCTGACTTTCCCTTCTACCTTCCTGTCTGCTAGCTCTGTCCTCCGGCTTGTCTCTTCATGGTCAATAGTTAATTTTGTGTGTCTAGCAGTTGTGCTTAGGTACTAGAGTCTCCAAAAGAAAAAAAGACCATCTAACTCCACCCAAAGGTCCCAGAAGACAACACCCTCAGGTTCCTTTGGCCGGCGTTGCTTGGATACTCATTTCTGGGTCACTCAGTGGTGGGGTAATTTGATTTCCATCAGAGCTTGAACTCTTAAGCTTATCAGTAAGTCACTTAGTGAAGGGGAGAATTTCCCAATGGAAAACATGGAAGGAGTGTAAATGGGTTTGAGCTTGGCAAGCAACCACTGCTGATGCTTCACTTTGCTCACAGTTTTTGGTGATGTGGGAGAACATGAACAAATTCAGTTACCAGAGGAACGAGAAGGTCCTTTGCATCTCAGGTGTTTCAGTATTCTCAGAATACAGTGGTCCACCCACCTTTCAGATAATACTGTCAGCCCAGGGAAGGCTGCTTTGTTTTGTATCATTCATCTTCCCATTTATCTCCTCTAAGGCTTCCGTTTAGCTAATAAAATGAATCATTTGTTAGCAGATAAATATTTAAACGTCTGAGCTTTCCTACTTTGAAGCATAGTTCATAAGTGTTGAGCAGTAATCCCGAGATACCAGCAATGTCTAGGCAGCAGAAAGTGATTGGATTCTGTCTTCTGTATGAGCCCATAGTCCATCACTGCAGTAAAGAACCTGAGTTAACAAGTTAAATGGAGGAAAATGTTGTTTTGGTTCTATGCTTTAAAGGTTTCAGGTAATGACCAACTGGTTATATTGAATTGTATCTGTGGTGAAGCATCATGTCAAATAAAGATCACTGGACAGAACCAGAGCAGGGCAGTTACCTCTTGGTAGCAAAGAAGCAGAGACTGGGGTGGAGAATAAGGGGGAGGGGCGGTGCTGTGATCCACTGTTTCCAGGAGTGCCACCAGCTGGAGAACAACCCTTGGAGACAGACCTGCAGGGACATTTCAGAACCAACTATAATCCTGTAGGGGCTCCCTCTTTTCTCTGTGATAATTGCCTGGTGTATCTTACAAAACAAGGTCTGCTTGCTATAAATTCCTTCAAATGACCTGGGGTCTCCCTTCCCAATGGCAGAGGCTGAATAAGCTCCGCCCCCTCCCACACTTCGGATGTTAACGGTTACCTAGTGTCTTTTTCTTTTTCTGTCTTTTTCTGCTGATTCCTCAAGTTTTGCCTTCTCAGTTCTCCAGGACACAGAGGCTGAACCCTTGAGTGTGTCTTTGACCGCTTCCACCTTGTGCACTGAGCTGCCAGCTGCTGTGGATTGTCTCAGGAATTGTCTTATTCATCCCCAATTGGCTGCTATTTCTCACTGAAGTCATTTTAGGTTCTCAGAGATCAGTAGACTCTTTTCCCTGAATTTGGCTTTTCAACAGTCTGGCATTTGAAATAGGGTTTCTATTTGGCTATCTTTTTACTTTTATTAAATATTCTGAGAGGTAACCTTTCAGTAACCTATATTTTCTTTTTAGTACACTAGAATTACGTGCTGCACATGAAACCTAAGGAGGCTAAAATGGTAGTAACTAGCTACCAAGTACAGAGAAAGCATTAATTAAAGTGTCTCACAGCCAAATCTTCTCTATTAAGGAGATAAATTAGAACCGTTGGAATTTACAGAGGCCAATTTTGAGACGGCAAAATAAATCCTATTTTTAATCGTACCCTGAAAGTAGGTTGACATAATTGTAGGCAAATGTCAGTAAATTCTGTGAAACCAGTTATTTATATAAATGGCTATTAAAACAGGGTGCAATTCAGTCCTTGTTGTTATTCCTTTAAAGTCATTGTTTGCTTTCCTCTTTATTTCTACTCAATTCCAATCTTTAATCCATGTACCAAGTACATGAAGGGGCCACACCGTAAGGACTGCTGCTGATTCTGTATGCAACGGTCCATTGACTGACTTCTCACTTTACTGACTTTTCCCCATTTGAAAATCCAAAATTTGGGCCAACCAGACTTTTAGTACATATAAGTTCTTACTACCAAGACAGACAGTCTGAGTTCAAGTCCTGGGACTCACTTTGTAGAAAGAGATAACCAACTCCCAAGAGTCATCATCCGACCTCCACAAAACATGCTATGGTGCACCCACCCCTACCTCACCACGTCACACACACACATGCACAGGCATTACAATTTTCTTAATATTCCATTATATTTTATTTAATTATTTTTGTATAGATAAAAGATAATTAAATAAAAGTGTAATAAATTTTTAATCCAAAATGTGACCAATGTGGTTCATGGATTTGAGGAATGTGCTTTTCTTTCTAATTGTATTTTCTTAAATATGCATATTTTGGAGCTTAAAAAATAAAACTCTAACCACCAAGGACAGATCAGGAAATGTAATTTTGTTTGTTTTTCCAGACAGGGTTTCTTTGTGTAATCCTGGCTGTCCTGAAACTAGCTCAGTAGACCTTGCTGGCCTTGACCTTACAGAGATCTGCCTCTCAGGGACACAGGAAACATTTTTTTTTTTTTGGTTTTTCAAGACATGGTTTCTCTGTGTAGCCCTGGCTGTTCTGGAACTCACTCTGTAGACCAGGCTGGCCTCGAACTCAGAAGTCTGCCTGCCTCTGCCTCCCAAGTGCTGGGATTAAAGGCGTGTGTCACCATCGCCCCTCGGAAACATTCTTGATAATCACAGAATTTGTGTTTCAAACCACTGTTGATCAGATCCCCCTAAGGAATATCAGAAAACCAAATAATTCATATTTTCCTGCAATCACTTTCTTAAGCCTCTACCTAAGCACCTTTAAGTAATGTCTTAAAACAATGTTCAAAACCTCAGTCATGTTTACATCTTCTTTGTCTACTGGTCATTTGAGATCCTAGCTCATGGAGAAAATAAAAGCCAGTCTTCAGTACTGTGGCTAAATTGTCTTAACTCTTCTTCGGTGCTGGAAATTGTCCTGCACTGGAAAGCCTGCTATCTCTTGGCATAGCTGCTCCAATCCCTGTGTGCTTTGACACATTGTTACATTGTTATATTCTCTCCTGAGCCTTTCCAGTCAAAGCCCTTCTAGTTATCCAGGCTCTGTGCTTCTAAATCCTTCTTGGCCATTTCCGGAGGAGGCTCCTCATCAAGCAAGGGCTCACTCTTGTACCTTTCACCTCTTTATAGTTCCTCTCTTCCATTCTTCCCATGCCCTCTATTACTGACTTGCATGAAGCCAACACACATGCAAGTTCTTCCTGCCTCTTACATCATCTTAACATTTGCTGGGATTATGTCCTCTCTCCCAACCCCAGGAACATCCATGAGGTACCTGACTGCTGGTGGAAAATAATCTTTGCATATCTTTGTATCTCATTCATACTTCCCAGTCTAGCCAAAAGAACCCTTCACAAGTTCTTCTCCCAGAACAGTCTTTGATGTCCTGCTGCTGACACTGAGGTGGTAGCCACACCTCTTCTCATTCTGTTCCAATAACCTAGGCTTTTCTCTCCACCACCCTGAGCTATTGAGTCCTGCTCATCTTCCACAGTCCTCTTTAGTGCCATAGACTTTCTCCAAACACACAACTCAGAGGTAACCCAGCATGCTCTACATGACTAAATTACACTCCTTGCAGTGACCACACAACTTTAATCACTAGCAGGTCACTTTCCTCTCTTAGTAGACTCCCTGCCTTCTTCCTCACCATAAGAACTTAGCAGAACACTGTGTCCATAATAGAAACCCCAAGGCATTTGCAGAGATGGAATTACCTGCTATTCAAATGGCTTATGTTTTAAAGGGATCTTTACAATATCTTTGACATTTCTAATGGGAAGTAAAATACAGTTCAGATCACAGAGATCATAGTAGCTGGAGTGACTTAACAATTATAAAAGCAACACTATGTTCATATCAGGGATACTAGCAATGCTAGCAATGGTAGCAGTGTGCCTCTTTTCCTTGACAGATTCTGAATTGAATACTGCATGAATCAGTTTTCAGACAACCAACTTACATAGCATTCCTGGTTCAAAATTCATGATCTTTTGTTAGTACTTTGTTCTGTTGACAAAAGTCAAGCCTAAATTAACAGATATTTCTCTTTATTTAAGCTGGCAATAAACAGGTTTTCAGAGTACTATCGAGGTTTATCAAGGTTGTTGGACTCTGGGAGTCTAGGTATTTCTTAAGTCAGCTGGCCATTTAGTAGATCCAGCCTCTAGATCTGGAAGCCACCTAGAGGTGTTTTCGAGTTCTTCTCTGTGGCATAAGTGATCTAAACTGTGTGTCAACATTCCCTCAGGACGTTTAATCAGTGGTCACAGCTGTGCTTTGTGTATACCAAGTAGCTTGTACTTTTGAAGATAAGCCATAATTAGCACCTAAAATGCTGCTTTCCATATCTCCCTGCCATGCTAACAATATTCAGAACTGTTAAGAGGTGATGATTTCCCTAGTTGTCATATGGGCAATGTGGATTATGTTTTTGTCTTGAAATATCCTTCCAAAACCAATAGCACATGAGTCGTCCTGACTCTCTGTGTTCACTGACATAGTGAACAGCACTGAATAGCACTGTGGGGGGTCTGATTTACTCTGGGTAAAATCATGGGACTTACTTTTTCCCCGAACCTTTAAAAATAATATTAGTTCACACAAAGTCCAAGCTAATCTTTTTCTTAAGTGTTTGAATGTATGACAAATCTGCGTGTAACTCTCAGGATGCTTCTATCTCTGCCTCTTTTTATGTTTTTCTTCCCAAAGCAGCTTAGAGTTCCTGACATTTCCAACCAGTGAGATAATGAAGCTTCAATATGTCACATCCCAGAATTCCTACATAAAAATGGTCAGCTGAATAAAATTTCCATCTGGGGTTATTTCTATTTGCTGAAGTGACTGAAGTTTTGGCTAGATATTGGTAGGAACAGCTACTGAAAGTAGCTACACATCTCAACAGGGAGAAACATTATATGTTTGATGCTCTAAACACTAGAGATTTCACATTTAAAGCTGTGAAACAAGACAGCTGTGGACTAGGGTCTACTTGCAAGCCCTTGAATTTGGTTGACATAGACAATGTATTGTCAACTTATATCCCTGGGAAGAAGTGATACTTTGGAGGCAATTGCCTGGTCTTGCTTTTGTTGAGAAAATTGAAAGTTAACCAGGATCATCTTAAAAGTCTTGCAAAGAAAACAAATAATTTATAAAGAACCCAAGGTTCATAAAAGGGCCAATGATTTGACAAGTGATGAAAGGATGGTCTACATCACAATAAATTTTAGCATAGAAAATTTAGTGTCCTGCTAGACATAAGTGCTCAATTAAAATTCTGTCCTTGGAAGGACCAGTATTCCACTCTATGAGTTTTTTCTCAGCACACTGATCTTCAGACGGTCAGATTATGCACCCATTTACTTTGACCCAGAAATGTCAATACTTATTCCCATTTACAGGGTCCCATTCTGCTAACTTTTATTTATTTACTTATTTTGCAAAATTCTTCAAGAGAAGAAACTGCCATCTTAAACTCCCATCTCTGCTTCAGATGAGGGAAGATATATTCATTGTTGTTAACTTTGGGGGTGTTTAATGAAAACATTAAAATGTTGACATTTTCATAAACTGTCTGTACCAGAGACAATTATGACTTAGATAGAAAATTAGTTGAGTAAAGTCATGAGGTACTTGGAAAAAAGATTAGTTGAGTAAGTCATGACTGTTGGCTAACAGTCATGGCTAGAATGATTTTAACTCTTTCAAAGATTATTGTTTCAAACTATTTACCTAATGCTCATTCTAGTAAACAGTATGTCAGGTATAGAAAAGTGAATAGATCTTAAGTCCTACCCTACAGAAACTGGGAGCTAATGTCCCCACCATGATTTCTAAAATGTGGGCCATGAGTCATAACTGATGTGGGGAGTCATGAAAAAAAAAGCTACCTAAAGGCAAAAAAACCAAAAACTAATTCATAATCAAGTATCTCATGAATCCAAGTTGCTTCAATCAGTAGCTGATTGAGTTATCACATGACTTCTTAGTTCTAACTACACAACACAACGAATGCTGCTGGAAAAAGCTCAGCTCAGATACAGAATGTCTGTGTTATGAATTGCAGTGTGTTCCTGTGCAGAGTTTCTTGATCTTAAGAAACACAGTAGCTTAGTTATTAAAAAAAAACATTTAATTTTTTTCTGGTATTATTCCTCAGTGTGCATCAGATCTATAGATTGTGTTGTTGTGTTGTAACCTTCAGTTTTTAAAACTTCTGTGTGAGTTGCTGACATTAGTTTGACAATAAATAGCAAAGTGTATTTTCAAGTTTCTTAAATGGTATGCCAAACATACCTCTGTCGTTTTGTATTTTGTGTTTATATAAAACAGTTATTTCACTATTGTTAATGATAAAAAGCCAAAATATCAATAACACCCAAAATTACTACAGATGATCTACACTCAGTAGTACAAAATACTCAGCAAAGATTTAACTCTTCACATAAGAGTGAACAAGCATAGTAGGTAAATTTGCTTTCATCTTTAGCAGATGATAAAATGATGCATATACTAAAGAATTATCTAAAAAGAAAATTCATTGGGATTCACCTTTCTCTACTGAGATGCAAAAGAATCAGATCAGAGCATTCCTGCTGACTACACTTGCAGAGAACTTTGTGAGAAATACCAAGTTTCAACTTGTTGAGGTAAAATATTAACAAATAATTCACCAAGATTCCATTCATTTGGCATTAAGAAATATATGTGCAACAATCTTTGCCTAGGAAAATATGCTCTTATGAGATGCTACATTCACCCTTAAATGCATGGGTGTCTATGTATTATATCCAGAGAACAATGGTTTTTAAATTATAAAGCTCTGCCTTGATTTATTACACAAGCATTTCTGCAACTTCTTGTGAGTATCTTGGATTGGTTCAATAAGAAATTATATATATTGAATCAAACTATTCACATAACCAGTAAGAGTGCTCCATGACCTTACTGAGGATATTTGTTGGATTCTTCACCTATAAAGCAACAGCTTTATATTTAGTTAAAACATGAGTTTATTTTCTGAAGTGTCAATAATATTGAAATTATCAGAACCAGACAATATTACATGCCACTACCATTTTTTTCTTTCTATTTGGGAGAAGATCTAAGCACTAGAAAATGTGCCTCGAGTGTTTCGTCTTAGTGGAGAATTAGCTTGGACATTCTCATTGTAGATTGAATTCTAAACGTCTATAGAGATACCTGCTTTTTTCAAATACATTGAAAAGTAACTTAGAAGAAATTTGATACTGCCCTTTTTATATGTATGTTTTGTCTAGTTAAAATATGTCATGTATAAGTAAATGATTTATAAATTAAAACTTTTTGTATTCTTATTTATATCCGTATATATTTGGGTCCCATGAAATGTTCTCAGATGAAAAGGGGTCATGAAAGGAAATGTTTAAGAAGGTTCAGTCTGGCCAGCTTCTCTTCTCCTAAAGTCATTTTGAAAATTAAACCAAGAATAAAATTACCCCCAAAGCCTACATACTAATTTGATGAGGAGGTAGAAATTATATATATATATGTATATATATGTATATATACATATATATATGAATGAGATCTTTATTTATAATATAAATTTATGTAATAATTTATAAAATATAACATCTAGTTCATATGGGAAAATGAATCTTCACATTTCTGTAATGCATTCTAAGATATGTGAAATTATCCTTCTGAGTAATATTTAGATGCCTTAAAGGTCTCTTCATTTAATCCTTGACAAAAGAATGAAGCTTTTCAAGCAAATAAATTATTATATAGATAACATTATAAATAAATCCCACAGTCTATTCTAATTAATTTTATTTTATAGCTATAATAAAAATACCTTTTAAAATTTGACAAAAACCTAAATAGGCAAAGTCACTCTGTTTTTGAGACACAGTATTATTATATAGCCTTGGGTGGTCTGGAACTCACTATGTAGACCAGACTGGCCTTGAACTCACAGAGATCACTTGGGATTCATGAAGTGCATTACCACAACTGGTTGGTAAAGCAGAACTGACCTTAATACTTATATGTAATTAAAATTGTATAAAAGCAAAAAGGAGGAGGGGGATGGGGGTTTCTAGAGAGGGGAAATGGGGAAAGGGAATGGCATCTGAAATGTAAATAAATAAAATATCCAATAAAAAAAGACAAAAGAAAAAGAAAATACCAATTCGTTCCATCACATCATGCTTATATAGATTAGTTTAAAAGCATACATTTTATGTTTGGTAATACTGATTTTTCTTTGGTTATTAGTGTGTGTGTGTGTGTGTGTGTGTACAAGTATATAAATATAACCTGGCGAGTCCAACTTTGGTATTTGTATGTACATGGTTTCAGAGCTGACCACCACACTGTATAATTAAATAGATAGCTCATCCCTGGGAGAGGTTAGTTCTTCTCTCAGCGTGTATTAATTGCCTGTAGATGTTTGTCCAGGGATAAGACTTCAGGAATTTATCCCCCTTTCATGTTAGCATGGCCATAGATGTTGTCACCATTCCTGTCTTGGTTTATGCGGCTATTTCTAGAAAAGACAATCACAGACGACTTCCTGGTACACTGGCTCTTCCAGTCTTTCTGCTGCCTTTTCTTTAATGTTCCCTGGGCCATAGATGTAAGTTGGAGCTGAGCCCCCAGGTTCTGTTGTGTCCTGTGTGGTTTTCTGTGATGGCTTCCATTTGTTCTTGAAAAGCTTCTTTAATCAAGGGTGGTAGCTACACTTATCCATGGATATAATGCTGAGATTCAGAATGTAGTAAGCAGTTATGATGCTCTAGAAAAGTGAAAATGGTAGAGTTCATGATCTCACTAGTTCCAGTATGCTGGAGGGGTCTCCAGGACCATGCATGATTGATTTCCCTCTTGTTGAGTGAGCCTTTAGACCAACTAGAGAGCTGTTGTTTACCATCAACATCTGAGTGGCACTTACTAACTTTCTACACCTTCCTGCATATCTTGTCATGCTTCCTATGGTGCGTCTGGGTAGCGTTGTTTAATTTCTTCCCTTTCTTTCCAGCTTTGCATAGGGTTTTCGGGTACCATGGAAGCTAGAACATAGGAAAGAGCTTTCAAGGTCAGATCCAGCTCAAACCATCTGTTGACTAATAACTTTTGATAATGGAATCTTGTTTTGTTTCAAAAAAATTTGCTAACATTTAAAAAAATACTCATTTTATAACTGTGTACCTAGACATGTATGTGGGGACCAGAGCTTGATGTCATATGCTTCCTCTGTACTCTCAATTTTATTCTCTAAAACAAGATCACTCATGGAATCTAGAGCTCACCCATTAGGCTAGATTGACTGGCAGCAAGCTCAGAGGACCCATTTGTTCCGTTCCTGGGATTATAGGAACGCAAGACCCTGGTGCTCTTCCTGTGTGGACATAGTAGATCTTAACTCTGGTCCCCATGTTTGTATAGCAGAAACCTTACAGACTGAGCCCTGTTTTTGTAATGTTTGAATTGAAAATTTATGGGACAATGTGGCTGTCTACTTTCCTGTAAAATGCTGAACTACAGTGAAATCTGCAATATTCGCAAGCATTCAAAACTGTCCTAAATGTTAAAATTGGAAGAGCTATGTGTTTTCAAGTGTTTATCTGTGGAAAACTTTGCAAAGCCCATCAATAATTATGTTAGCAAAGCTGTTCTGTTCTTCTACTGTGGGAAGTACAGTCAATAAAAAATGGATTAAAGCACTGTGTGAAATGTTAAATACTCCATATTTGGTGGTTTTTTTTTCCTTTGTACTGCTGCTATTCTTTTATTTTCAAGGGAGGAGAACAAAAACACCATCTCTAGAGAGATGTGTGTCCTCTAGTGCAGTCACACTCAATTGTTCAGCCCAAGATCTCTGGGATCC
The DNA here is from genome assembly GCF_004785775.1 of Grammomys surdaster. Taxonomy (NCBI): domain Eukaryota; kingdom Metazoa; phylum Chordata; class Mammalia; order Rodentia; family Muridae; genus Grammomys; species Grammomys surdaster. The sequence continues at coordinate 10,016,269 of NW_021604599.1, read as the reverse complement.
CATTGCATTGTGTTTTGCTGGCCACAAGTTCAGTTGGTAGAATGCTTTATCAATGAAAATATTAATTCTTCTTAGGACAAGGGCTGGAATACTTTTTAAGTTGCTGTTCAAAAATAACAATACCCCTGGAGTGCACTTGAGAGGAAACCCCAAATCTTCTGCAGAAAGGAAGATGATTGTCTGAGGCAATTTACAGATTCCATGTTGGTATAGCATCCTTACCTGTGAAAGCACCCTTGCATTTTCTTGGCCAACTTCACAGGGTCTCATTGTTTAAAGTTCTACAACCTAGGAATGCTTTGGGTTTCTAAGGTCTCTTTAACATATAAATAATTCTTGCAAGCAAATACACATCATATCCACTTTGATAATGACACTATTTAATGGGGGAGAATACAGAAAAAGGATGTCCTTAGTTATAGGATAAAAAAAAAAAAACGGGAGTTATTTATGTTTGTTTGGTTGGCTGATTTTTCTTCACCACAGAGACCTGAGAAGTGAGCTACAAAATAAAGTAGGAGGACATGACAGGCCCTACAAGAGGGGGAGGAAGCTGTGAGCTGACTCAGAAGGGAATGATGACGTATGCAAAGGAGGAAGGCAGACTCAATCCCTGAAACGTGGGCTTCATCTTTGCCAGGCATTGCTTGTGATGTGTGAGATAGTCCAAACGCAGGCTTGCTGCCGAGAGCAGAATGAGTGGCTCGGTTGCTTATTGTTCCCTAGAAATACACCGAGATGCATGGCGGAAGGTGCAAAGGACTTGCTTTTTCACAGTGTGGTGGATTTCAGTTAATTGTTTATCTCAATGAGCATTGGGCAGTTTGATAGGTATAGCCTGTTCCTCCTGTGTGGGATATACAGGAGAAAAATTTGCCAGTCATCTTTTGGATGTTTCCTGTCTTTTGCTTGGGGGTGTGTTCATTTGTGTATCACAGTGCTGTCAAATTGAAAAGAGAAATATTAAGAATAACTGGAAACACCTATATTTATAGTATGGAATCTATCTTGCAAACCATCTAAAAAAATTTTTTAAATGTGCACTTCCTATTGTTATCCACATATTTTAATCCAAGCCATGAGAGAGAGAGAGAGAGAGAGAGAGAGAGAGAGAGAAGGGGGAAGGACACCAGGTTTCTGAAATAAAATATCTTTGTAATAGAAGACTATTAAATTCCCAGATAGAAGTATTTCTAAGAGATATGATCTGGAAAATTGCCTGGGTCATATTGAACCTACCAAAGATCTACTTTTATACCACCATCCCTTTATTCAGGCAAAAGAAACAGCCTTTCATCCACGAGCTTTTGCAAACCCATCCCAGGAGGGTTTGTGTAGGTCAGTAATATAGATGGACAGCTCTAGAGACAGACAGAGCAAACCCGTTCCTTATGCAGATCCCAAAGCTGCCTCAGCATGCACCTATCTTAGTGTTGTCAGGTGTCTTTTTTATTTTTTAGCATTAGCACGCATAATTTCTTCCAGATTGGAAAACATATCTATCTGTATCTAAACCTCCACTTGTGTATCCTCTATACTTGTATGTAGATGTCACTTAGATCTGACTTGGAGTATGTGAATGTAATTCATCCCCAAAAGAATCTCTGGAGATCAAGGAAGCAATCTAGGATATAGGAATCAGATGGAGACATTTTTTAGCACTTGTTAAATGAATATGGTTATCACACAATATTATTTATATACCACTTTTTATTTCATTCCACAAATCTAGGGTAGAAAAGAGTGAAGAAGAGAAGTAAATTGAAGAAAGAGAACAAACTGAACCATCTCACCTCAGATTATGGGAAAGGAAGCTGATACCATTTAAATGTTTTGTCCCTCCACACATAGAGATGGTTGTGTCTCCAACTCTAAAAGTCAGCTGGTTCAATTCTCAGCCAAGAGGCTTTTCCAAATACAAAGTAATCAACCCATTGAGATTAGGAGCAGATAATCTGCATGTCACTGGAACAAATTTAGGCCATTATGTTTGTTAACTTACCATGCTGTACACCATAGAAAGTTGCTGGGATATTTATTCTTTATAATCACTACTATTATATCATAAACAGACAATATGCTTTTCTGTTAAGGATAAGCATACATTTTCAGTACATTAGGAAGTCATGAGTCATGCAGTAAACTCAGTCCTGCATATGTACTGTCTTACTACAAAAAGGATTGTGTTCTGCTTTCATGTGGGATGTCCAGAAGCAGTGTGCCTCACCTGAGTCCTTTGCAATGCTAGAAACCTGAATTTTTCAATATTGAGAACTTCTGGGATGCTCATTCATTCTCTCCATTTTGTGTCTTTCACCATTAAACATTGCAGATGTAATATCTGATTCATCCCGTATCTAAGGGAAACAAACACTTACCGGTAATTTCCAATGTAATTAAAGTAATTTACTGAAATTAGATCATCAGAGCAACAAACTGATCCTATTAGTGATCAGAAACTCTGGAAAATGAAAATCCTGAAGTGTAGACTCCACGGTTGTTTCTGTCTCTCTGTTCCATCCGTCAGTCAGGCTGTGTAAGCTAACCTAATTGGTAATCATTTACTCACTTATTTAACATACATAGATGATTGTGTACTATACACCGTGGCATTATGGTATGTACTGCAAAGAACAAGCAACAGGTCTCATAGTATAACTTAGGACTCAAACACTAGCTTATACTGTACCGTGGCAAACCATAGGCTTTCACACAAGGGGCAAGAACACACACAGAAAAACATAATCTGTGCTAAGGAAGTTAAAGTACTTGCCAGGACGTCCTCTGAAACCTTATGCTCTCTATATAGATAGCTTTGAAGTAGTTGCCTATTTACTATTAAGGTTTTATTTCAGTTAGTTTGATTTTTTTTTTGAGCCAAGGTCCATGTAGCTCAGGCTGGCTTCAAACTCCTTATGTAGCTGAGGCTAGCCTTGGACCAGTCTTTCTGCCTCCGTTTCCCAAGTGCCAGGATTACAACTGTGCACTGTTATGCCCAGTTAGATGAGTATCTGTGGAAAGATGGGTGGAATCTAAATAGGAGCCTGAATATTTGGTTTTACAAGTCACGGGAAATAGACTGATATGCATGGAAGTGTGCATTCTTAAAACTCACACATTGAAGACATCGCTTGTAGTGTCTCGGAATGTGTCTATAGGAGATGAAGTCGTCCAAGAACGAAGCTAACATGACATTAGGGGAAGCCCCAATCTAGCGCATCAGGCTTTCTCACAGGAAGGAGGTTAAGACCCAGACAGGAACACAAGGAAGACCTGGTAAAGGCAGGAAGAAAAGAAATACCGCAAGCGAAGGAGAAGCTTCAGAAGAAACCAACGTTGCCAGCGCTTCATCTTGAACTCATAGCGTTCAGAATCATAGAATATGTGCAGTGGGGATAAGGGTCTAGGTTCTGTTACCTAAGCTCTAAGCTTCTCCCGCCTCACTTTAGTGCTTTGTTATAGCAGCCAGGGCGGAATGTGTGTTGGTATTTAGAATCTTCCAGTGTGGCATGCAGCACTAGCGTGACAGCTTTAGCAGTGGTTGGTGCATCCTGTTGCCCCCACCCTTATGCAGCTCCCTCACACACTGAATTGTATTCCTCTCTGTAATTGATTGGAAATGAGGTGACTGCCAAGGCTGAGTCACGTAAGTCACTGTGGCATTGCCTTGTTTTGTCATGGCTCACTGCCTCTGAAGAAAGCCAGCTGCCCCATTGTAAGGATATTGTAACCTCATAGAGAGGTTCGAATGTTATAAAACACGTAGACCGTGCCAGCTGGGCTTGCTCGTGAGCAACCTCTAAGGGCCCCAGCTCCTCAGGACCCTGGATGCAACCTTAGTAACCATCTTGAGTGAGACCCCGCCCAGTCATGCTGCACAGAGTTCCTGACCTGTAGGGATTGTTTGATACGAAGTGTATATTGTTGCCATAAACCACTCAGTCAGTCTGGACTGGGGGCAGTTGGTGCCGTAGCAACCGATTAGTAATACAAAAATGAAAAAGAAATGGACAGCAGCAATGTAGCTACCTTCCTTCTGGTGTATCTAAAAGTGGGTCAGCGGGATTTCATTCAGCCTGAATTAAAGGAAAAGACTTTATAGCTCCGCTGCAGAGAAATCTGGAGCCTGGGGTGATATTTTTAAAGGCCCCGCTGAATTTTTGTCTAGAGAGTTTTTGAAAATTTGGCTTTTTCCAAACTCTGTAAGAATTTCTGAGGGTAATAACAACACCTACGATTCATTTAACAAAGATTTAAAGCACATTTTTCACATCGACTCCTGTGTTCAATTTAATTTGGAAGGCGTCAGTTCTCTAGAGTTCCCTAGAAGTTGTATAACTTTCTAAAATGATCAAAGCTCTTCCCTGTGGAAGGATGTATGCAAGTTTGGTTTTTGTTTTTGATGTAAATGATGCCTTTGAAAATTAAAACCTGAGTCCTTCCCACCCTAGCATGCCTTTTAATTTTGCATAAACTACCTATACCAAGAACTGAATAGCTGACAGTATCTACAGATATTTAAAACCGCTGTTTCCTAGGAGATGAATATTTGATACTGAAACTTTAATTATCAAATTGTACCTAGGGAGAAAGGGTATGCTTTTGGCTCTAAGTGAATTTACAAAATGTACAGTGAAGGTCAGTCTTCGGCAAAATGTGGCCATTCTTCTAAATCTTAGTGGAAGTCCAAGGAGGGATGGGAAAGCTGGGCAATGGGTGGCAAGTTACAGTTTAGGGTGACAGGCTCTGGTTTTCTGCTGCCCAGTGGGTGACTATAGGTGGAAATGGGTAGAGTAGGCATTTCAAAAAGCTGAAGAGGCTTTATAAGTTTTACTATAAAATCACAAATATGTAAAGCAACATGTTTAATCTGATTTAGATATTGTGATATGTGCACACAACAAAATATACAATACCCCATCCATATATACAGCTCATGTTTATATCGTAGCTAAAAATAAAAATTTTAAAGGATATAAAATTTATTTTATTTCCTCTTATCTTACCCTATGCTATTTAGATTAGGACAATTCACATCACTGACTAGGGAAGCAGGAGTGTAAAATGAGGTGCCTGGCTAGTCCTTTCTTAGCTACACGTGGCATTTTGTATTTATTTGTAGAGTCTGGAGCTTGGAGTAGGTCACTTTTGGATAAGGATGCGGGACATATAGACATCAAATATGAGCTCATGGAAGGAAAACTCTGTCTGCAGTGACCCAGCTGATAAGTGTGATAAGGGGGTTACAGAGTTAGCTCTTCACAGCAAGGGCACAGGAAGTAGATATACGAATTTAAATGCAGAACAGGAAGAAAGAAGGGACAGGATGAAAGGATGGATACCTTCTCACTGGATCTGACTGCTGAGTTCTTTATGCATAAAGGAGTGGGTGGGATAGGGAAATAGACACACGTTCCTGCAGTGAACGTATTAGGGAAAGAATGCTATTACTTTGTCGACTTCTGTTCCAAACATGTACTACTCAGTAAAATGACCTTGGCAGGCTGTTAAGATGGCCCAGTGTGATATAACTACAAATGGTACTGGTGCTTGCCTATTGCTAGACTAGAATTCGAATTCCTTCAGATTCCATACCCTCTACCTTGAGGTTCAGTAGCCACTTGAATTCTGCTCTCTGAGGGAACAGGCATCTTTGCTGTATTCAAGAGAACCATATGCCTTTAGAGTCCTTTGTGTTCAACACCTGAATACAAAATGTAAACAACCTGATTTTTAAGTCTGTTCAGTACATCTGTAATGATATTTGTCATTATAATGCCTATACATTAATTTCCTATTATTACTGTAATAAATGATTGCCAACTTAGAGGCACAATAGAGCACAGTGTTTTTCTTCAGTCCTGGGTCAAATCTCCTAAAATGGATCAGGAGAGCTACATTCATATCACTGCTCTAGGGGACAATCTGTACTGTCATTTTCCAGAATAAAGAGGCCACCTGTACTTCTTGGTTCCTCACCAGGAATAGATCATCTTACTGTTTCTTTCTGAGTCTTTGACCTTCTGCTTCTGCTAGTAAGTTTCCTTTTGTGACCCCCCAACCCTCCTGCTGTCCTCTCATAAGGACTCTCAGGATTACACTTAGGTCACCCAGATAATCCCGGATAATCTGCCCATCTCAAGAGTCTTAACTGAATCACATCTACAAAGAATCTTTCGCTGTGTGGGGCAACGTACAGGCTCTGGACACAGAGTACGGACACCTTATTGGGGGAGAAACTTACGATATGTGTGTGAATACATATTTTATGATAACCCTATTCTCTCTATCACTGCTAGGAATTTTAGATGGCTCATACTGGTAAAGCTGTGGCTCTGAAAACCTAGTCAAATTTAAGAATACTATTTTCTTTCTTTATTGTCCCAAATTTTTCATCCTTGTGATATGAGTGATTTGAAGTTTGCTTTTAATATGCGGGAAAGAGACAACCCAGAAGCTGCAGTATGAATCTGTGCTTTGAGACCTGGGGCTTATGAAGGGCTGAACAGAGGTATGGGAAGTCTGACTGAAGTCTAAAGTGGTTCTCAGCTCATATTCAAATTAGAAGCACATTACCTTGAATTGTATGCAGATCAGGGTCCTAATGATATAAATTCATGACAATATAGACTAAGTATGTATTGTGAGTGTAGAAATGGCTCTGATGCGGCTCAAAAGAATGTATATATTTGCTTATTAAAGTTGTCTGTCTCTGTTATTAGAATGAGTATGTGTGAATAACTTGTGCTCAGAAGGACTGAGAGCTCAAATCTCTGCTTCCCTTCACCCAAAACAAACTACCAAGAGCATGAAGGCTCACATGCTCAGTTGATAGACGATGCCTGATGTTTGTCACTGGGTCATTCTTTAACTTCTAGACCCAGGTCTTTAATAACTATCAAGCAGCCTAGAGAGATTGAAATATTTTTTAGCCACCCCACAAAAAACAGAAGTTTATTATTATCTCTTTAATGAATTATTCATTCAGTTATTCATTATCCTTTTATTGACAGTGTGCTGCTAAACTTCAGCTTCTAGTAACATATCTTTGGCATATTCTACTCCCTGGTGGGAACCTTAATCAGATAAGATGAATTAAACATAATTCTAGCCTTTCAAGAACTAATAGTCCTTTAAAGTGTATATTATAAATAGAATGATTACCTTAAATCTAAGTGATGGGGAGACCAACGTTTAATTTTATCAATTTTAAGCAAGTTGATATACATACATATGTTACAGCTCTGGGCAGCTTCATCTTCTGGGTTACCGTTTTCCTTCATCCATTTTCCTTGAGCACGCTCTATTCCTCTTGCTTTGGATAGCAGGTTTTTGTTCCCTGATTTGTCCCATGTAGCCTGTAAGCTTCCTTATGTCCTCATGAATTGCTTGGAAGTCATCTGCCTAGATTCAGAGCATTGAAGTGACCAAGATCTAGTGTCATGGCTACTTCTCCCCTTGTCATGTCGTAGATAAGCCACACGCTACCTACCAGCTGCAGACACATGTGGAAATTGAGCATCACAGCTGTGGTGGGTTCAGACTCACAAAGCCAAAACACATACCCAACCTCCATGACCTTAAATGAAAATAAAGACCTAAGGACAACAATTTTCATAGGTTTGCATTTATTTGATGAAATAAAATATTAAAACAAACCTACATGAAAATTGTGTATATATTAGTTTTCTTTCTGTAGTGGTGAAAAAGCACTATGACTAAAAGCAATATGAAGAAGAGCAGTTTTGCTTGACTTACACATCTAGAGAATAGTCTGTCATTGAGGGAAATGGAAGCAGGAACTTAAGCAGGGACCTAGAGGCAGGAGCTGATGCAGAAACCATGGAGGAGGGCTGCTTACTGGTTTGCTTTCCATGCTTGTTCAGCTGCGTTCTTATACCACCCAGGACCACCTTCTCCATGGTAGCATCACCAACAGTGGGCTGTCCTCCACATCAATCATTTTTCAAGAGAATACACCAGAGATTGTCTATAAGACAACAGGCTGGAGGCATTTTCTCAGGTGAGGCTCCTTCTTCCTACAATGCCCTCACTTTTGTGAATTTGACAAATAATCAGAACAACATCCATATTCTTTGTGAATTGTAGGGGACTGGGATGAAAATGTGACAGAGGAGGGGACAGGAAGGTCAATGTGACTAAAGGACAGAACGTACAAGTGTGTAAAGTCATAATTAAACTTACGGTTTCCACAACACATAAGCCTGATAAATAAGAAAACGGAAGTAGGATTTTTAAAACATTGCTGTTAGGACACTTATGATTGGGTAAATTTATAGAACATATATTTTATGTAGCATTAAAATTTAAAACCAGACTGAATCATTGTTTTGCAGCAGGGAATCAACTTTTCCAGTAAATGTCTAGATAATAAAATCTTTGGCTTGGGTCATAGATGAGCTACAGTGGAAGGATGTGGCTTGGTTTGGGAGTAGACCAAAACAGGATGTGAAGATTTGGACCAAGGTCATGATTTATAGACACTAGGTCTGATCCTGACAGCAGTCATGGAAGTCACCTCAGAGATACAACTTCAGCTTACTGTCTGACCTCAGCCTGTCTCTGCTGGAGTCACTATAACTCACAAGCACCTACATGCATCTATTGAGGATCCTAAGAATGTTCATATTACCCATTTTCTTAAAAATTATATTAATTTTAGTTGATCTGAAAAAAACTTGGTTTCATTATACTTTGACATATATGTTCAAATACAAAAATTGTATTTTGCTCATTTTTGCACCTTTCATTCTTTCTGATGTCTCTCCTCCCTTTTAAAAGTCCACTTCATCCTCCCAGCCCCTTTTCTACTTTCATTTCATTTATATATTTATATTATATGTGATATATTAATATATATATAGCATATGCATGTACATATATACACATATATGTACATATATGATATATGTGATATATCACATATATATATATATATATAAATATATATATATATATAATTTAACTCTAAACCTGAATGTAAGAGAAATCACATAGTTTTTCTTCTTCATCCCATAACCCTATTTTTCTCCATTGCTTATTTACTTACTTTATAGCCTGATCTCATCACCTCTCCCTCCCCTCCTCCCAGTCCCATCCTTACACCCCTCACTCCATGCCCTTTTCCCTTCATCATCCTATTTTTAATATCTTCTCTTCCCTCCCCCTGCCCCCATCATGGACATTCTTCACTGGCTTGTCCTATACCTTACAACTGTCTTAGAATACAGGCTTACACAAAAGGCCACTCCCTAAGAAAATCATGAAAATGAGGTATTCTTCTACCTGATATGATGTGAAAACAAAGAAGTGTGTATGAAGAAGCTACAAGCATTCTAGGGCTTTGTATAATGAGTCAAAAAATAAATTGAAAACAAAGTAAAGCAAAATTGGCAGAGTATAGAAGGGTACAGATCGGGGAGAGGTAAAGAGGTAAGTTTGCTCCCATTTTCTCGAGAGCACTTTTGAATGGGAGGATGGGCATCTGCTTTATGTGTAAACCCTGCCTCAGGCATGCGTACTTCTTATGTATTCTTCAAAATGAGCAAGGTGCTGCGAAATCTATTTTACAATGAGATGATGTGTCAGAAATGTTTGGTCAAGTTGACAGTGGAAGCCTTGTATAGGAGTGACAATAGAGGAGAAATAGACAAACATTAGAGAAGTCTCAGTCCTAGAGAACTGTAGCTTTGAGCACATGCATAGCTTTGAAGCCAATAGCAGGTTACTACTGGTTTCTAGTTTGGGGGTTAATCAAAGGGTATAGCCTTCGATTTGCACTTTTAGCCCTATGTGTGATGCATAGCTTTTGTGGCTTTTCTGTAACCTCTATGGAACAATGTGATCTCGCCAAGGGCTCCAGATCTTACTGGTACCCAGCTTAAAGACAATGCTAAGTCAGCATGTAAGATTGCTCCTGTAACACTGGGAAGATGGTTGCATACTTTTGTCAAAAAGTCTTTCAGAAAATTATATGTAAGATGGTACAGTAAATTCTTCCCCAAATTAGCAGCGAACAGTATTATTTTATGAACTCAGCACAATTTCATTGGTTTTGGCACAGCATCTGCATTTTCCTGTCAGTGGTATAAATATTTCACAAGTGATGGGGATGCGTAATTCTACCCTATGATGTACAATTTCCCTGTCGACTTTGCTGTCTTTTATTTTGAGACAGAGTCACCACATAGCACAGGCTGGTGATTAATTCACCACATAACAGAAGTTGACTTCAAATTCATTGAAATTCTTCTGCTCAACCACCCATGTTTTGGGATTACAGGTTAGCACCAAATACTGCATCTTGCTTCCATTGTCAACTTGACCAAATTTAGAGTCATCTAATAGGTGAGTGACATATATCATTAGCTATACCTCTGAGGAATTCAATGAGTGAATAGACTCCAACCTAGGGTAGAACCATTTCATGGGCTGGGATACTAAACAGAACAAATAAGATAGCCTGCAAAAGCAGCAACTGCCCCTTTCTTTACCTCTTGGCCATCATGGAATGAGTGGCTTTGTTCCTCTGTCCACTCCGTGCTCACGTAGACTGACCTATCTGAAACTATGAGCTACAAAAGGCTTACCTCTGCCAAGTATTTTGTTATAACAATGAGAAAACATAAATATATCACTTAAGAAAATTGAGACTCATGCTAAAATAGCACAAAGGTCACTGAAATTTCCAGTCACTGTCCAAAAGGAACATCAACAATATCGATACTATCATAGAGATTAGTCAGTACACTGGCATTTGCGATCGGGTGGCATGTCTGTGATTACATACATTGCATAAAGTTTGGAAGGTTTTTAAACATAGCAAAAAGAATCAAGAGAAATCAAAGTTTCTATCTAGTTTCTAGCATTCCTAAAATGTTGGCTTTTTTAAATAGATGCACTTCAGGGGAACAGAAATGCAATTTTTTTTCTCTGTGGAAATTTTAAGCACAATGACAATATAATCATGAAACCACTAGTCACTATACTTCATTTCCTTTCAGACTTAGAAAAATTACCATTCACTCTGTGAAATATAGTGTTGCTTAACAAGAAACTAGTCGGCCATGTTTTTGTGCTCCTACTTAATTTTATCTCAATTATGAAGCATTTATTGGAATTTGAGCTTACTTTTGCTAGCATGATAGAATCTTAGGTGCATTCATTTTTGTATCCCTAACTTTAGGAATGGCCCTTGTGCATGTCAAACAGACATAGATACAATAAATGTGTCACGTGGACAACAGGAAATCATAATCAAGTCTTGATAATGTTCTTTAGTAGATTTTGCATATGATAAATAGCTCTAGGGTTTAGCTTAATGAATGCTAACAGGAGTTTAGGAGCTGATGTCTAAGGTCAAATCCTGGCATTAGTGTGTACTAGCTCTGTGGCCTTAGGGTAGTTATTTAGCATACTGTCCCTTGACTTATTACAGAAGTTGAAAATTGTTCCAAAATGGATCAATCTATGTATTATGTTGATTATATTATTATGATTAAGTGAATTAACGTTTATCTATTAGATAATAGTCAAACCACAATGTGTTATATGATAGTGGGTTGTTACTGTTATAGAACCTTTTTCTACTTGGAAAGAAGAGGATTTAATTGAAAAAAATTAGATTTCAGTCCACACTGAAACACATTGCTGTAAATTTAGATGTCACAAGAATTTCTATTTATCTTTAGCCAAGTATTTTGCCAAATGACATGAATCAACCAGTACAATTTTATTATGCATATTTTGTATTTGTGCTAACCCAAGGACACAACTTCTGATTTCATAAGGAGTTAAGGGAAACAACTAGGATGACTTTCATTCTTGATATTGTCACTTGTCATAGAGATCAGGCACCAAATCACTCTTGCTTCATTGCTTCCCATATCTGACTCAAACAGAGGTCTAATTCTGCATCCTAGTCTATCCCGAATTCACTATGTAACCCAGGAAGGCCTCAAACTTATATCAATACTCCTGCCTTGACCTCTGAAGTGCTAAGATGGCAGAAGTGAGCCATTTTATGAAGCTACACACTTTCATATCTGCAGAAGTGTGACAAAATCACTGTTGTGTAGTCTATCTTTGCCAAACATGACCATGGTTCTAAGGACACATTCCAGAATTCACAGAATAAAGTATTCAAAACAGGACCACTAGATTTACTTGGACAAAGTTGATATCTCAGGTTTCTGATGTAGTGTTTCCATTTGAACTTTCATCAAGATATTTTTGGAAGGAAGGCAATACAAAAGTATTTGTTCTTTCCCATAGCATGACGCCAGTGAGCAGATTTCAATTTAATATGCTAATGCAAACATGAATTGAGCACCTGGAGTATGTTCAGTGCTGCTGAGAGAGAGAGTGAAGATAGAAATTCTCCTGTTTTGTAAAAGCATACATGTAAGAGGGTCTAGTTGCAAACTGTCTTGTAGTATAGAGTTCAAAGCAACTGAGTCCTTTGTTTGCTCAGTCACTTTTTAGTGACCCCTAAGGATAGACTAGCTACCTGTCTATTCTAGAATATTTGTTTAAAATCTATGTGAACATTTTCACTGAACACCAAGGTCCAAAGTAAAATGAAGAGCATATTATCAAAGAAAACAGTTATTTTTTTTATCTTATGCAAACTCAAGTTCAATCATCAGATTGGTCCTTTTGGCACATGCAACATGCTACTTTGGATCTTTTTCCTCTCACAAACAAGTAGGAGAATACAATTGAAAAATAAGCATACTGATAGTCAAATCCATTTTATGTGCTTGTCAGGTATCTAATTCATTCTAATCTATGCACAAATTAGGAGAGAATGATTAGTTTTCCTATTAGTTAGAAACCTATTTTACAATTTAATTGCTTGAACTAATTCTCTTGCTTTCAATAAACTCACATCTGTTTATGAACAACAATAAAATTTCCTAGGCCTCCTTCGTTGAGAGAAAAAAATATCTGTCAGCTTAGGAAATTTCACCCAGCAATTTCAAACCTGGTTATAGTGAAGGTGTAACATCAAGCACTTAGCTTTCACAGCAGGGTTATTTTTTTTTTCATAAAGCTGTGTCAGTTCCAGGCTATAGACGACTGCTCCATCCATGGCTGTGGCATGGTTCTCTGCCTTTCACTGCAAACCCACTAGGAGGACACTCATACTTCCCAGGACCAATGAGTGTCCCTGAGACACAGCAATTCCCATTCCCTTCTTCTATTCTACTCTAAAATGCCCATTCATTCTGGCATTAAACATGAAAGAAAGGCCATAGAACAGCCCTTAAAACAATATGAGCAAGAGACTTAGACAACTAAAATTCCAAGCAAAGAAAAACTTCAGCTCCTCCCCAAAGTAGGACTGAGTTCTCCAGTGGGTTTACTTTATATCATTTTACACATAAGTAAGTCTGCCTCCTAGATTCTTCATTTTATTTAGTAGCAGACTTACCCTGGATTCCCAAGGATGCCACAAAGAGTTTTGTGTTCATTGGTAGAGACCCTAACATAAGTTTGGTTAAGAAATTCAAAGCCAGTTGAATTAAGTTCCATTCACTCGAAGGTGAACTTCTTAAGCAACAAGGAAAGGGTCATTTAGGAGGATCTATAATCCCAAAAATAATGAACTTAAATTTTCTATTTTTGAGTAAGAAAAACCAGCAAAACACAGCACCCAAGTCTAACTGATCTTATAGTATTTCCCTCACGCAGCTGTAAGAGATGGTACCTGTTGCACATTGACACTTGCCCCTCACACACGACTTTGCTTTCACTATTGGCTTACCTGTTTGTGTTTAAGTGATTGTCCTTCCTCATCTGGTCCATATATAAGTCAAAGGCAATGTTGTGTTGAAATAGGTTAAAAATAAGCTGGAAAAATTAAGTTGGTTTTGAGAAAGAATAAAAATGTTGTTCAAAGATATTAATCCTTCAACACATTTGTAAATGATTATTTTTGATTAAGGGTTTGTGTTAAATGGCCATAGGTCATGTTCCCATTCTTATAGACTCAAAAGTACAATGTTGTTGCTGTTGTTGTTGTTGTCGGTGGTGGTGTTGGTGATGGTAGAGAGCACACAGCTATAACCTGCAACATTTAAGCAGGAAGAACAAAACCTATAATCATGATAGTAATAGAGGTTTCTGAGTACAACATTATAGAATTTACCTGGGAAGGTATCAAAGAGGAAGGGCAATTTCACTTGACCTGGAAAACTTTGAATTTCCAGCTGACCAAGACGGAGACACAGAAGTTTCAGGCACAAGACTCAGTAGAACACAGATGTGGAATCTAAAGGCATGTGGGATGAAAGAGCTTGTGAGCCCCTGTGGCTGACAGGCTATGTGCATGACACCTCAAGATAATATCTGTAAGGCAGATTCTATAGTTGGGACTGTATCCTGGCAACAAGAAGAAGCCACCAAACATTTCAAAGGGAAGAGCCATATGATTGGAGTATGGTGAAAAGTGCCATCGTGGGAAAAGCCTGGACAGCTTGATGCTTCCTGTGTCTGTCGAGAGATGCTGCACACATGCAGGTTGTTTCTCTGTAGCACTTAAGAAATATGTGGCCATCAACTTTGGCATGCATGTTTTTGTGTGGCCATACATTTCCATTGCTTCAGGATATAGCTACCCAGGATTGGTGATGCTATGTTATTTTCATGTTAAACTTTCAAAACTCCTGCTAATATATTTAGGATGCCTGAGCATTAAGTCCACATTTGAAACACGAAGCTGTGGTTTGAGTCCATACCTTCCAACTGCTGCTCTTTTTAAACACACCCCTTTCCTCTCCTCAGCTCCTCCTCTGCAAATACTGGCAGCCAGTTATAGACCTTGTTTTTGAAAGTCAAATGAGAGAGAGAGAGAGAGAGAGAGAGAGAGAGAGAGAGAGAGAGAGAGAGAGAGAGAGAGAGAGAGAGAGAGACAGAGAGAGGTATTTTCTACAATAAGTCTATGACATGATTATTCATTTCTACAACCTTAAACTTAGACATTTTGAAAATGTCTAAGTTTTTTAAAAAGCATCTCCTTTCCCAAGTAAAATGATTTTTGCTTTGAAATTTAGAGACAGAAAAAGAAGCATTTTAAGAAAAGAATAGATTGCAGCATAAGATGCTTTGGGCCCATCACTTTCAAAATAAAGATGTCTGCACCAGACTCTAGTGGTTTGTTCTGTAACTGCACAAGGAAAATAATAGATGGATTGTTTCAGAATTCAAAATGAACAGATGAGAAAATTTAATATTAGAAGCAGTAACAGGCCAAATGGAATATATCTGCCATGTTGTAACATTTTGGTCAAGACTTAAAATTTGTTTTTAAAGTTTTCAAGTTTTAAGTCTGTCAAAAAGTGCCCCAGAACTTTCTAGTATCCCAAATAATTGATGCCTCTGTTTCTGCCACTTTTCTCCTTAGAATGAAGAAAACAGTCATTTGATGTCCTCATCTTAAGGCTATATGTTGATAGAGTTATAACATTAGGTCTAAATGTAATAAATGGAGAACAGAATTAAAATGATGTTTCTAGTTTAGAGATTGATAAACTAAAGCCCAGAGCTATGTGTAGTCTGTGGATTATTTATGCATGCCCCATCGTTACTCAGTGGCACATTATCCTTTCTAAGGAATGAAATATTTCAGAAGACATTTAATTTGTGATATGTGAAATGATATAAACTTCAAAAGTCGGTAACATCCCAGAACAACGTCATTCAGACATGTGTGTTTACCCGCATACACATCCTGGCCCTGGAGATGTTCTTACTCAGAGCCTCAGGAAAGAGTCACAGCAAATGTTCCACGCTGCAGAGCTTACAGCATTCCCTCCGTGGTCAGTACCAGAAAATTTCTCGCAGGCACCCAATCTGTATATTCTACTATGACACTCAACACTACTTCTACTTATTAGAAATAAGCATATTATTTGTTTGGGGATTGGATGTCTTAGTTTTCTTTATCTTTTGCCCATGTTCTCCACCTCTCAGAATGCATACATAGAAAGCTAAAAGTTAAATGTTAGAATACACACATGCATTGTACTAAAGCTAACTGTGACCTAATATGCAGGGTATCTAATATGTTGACCCCTAAAGGGGTCATGACCCACCCACTAGTTGAAAACTACTATCAAGCCTTCATTTTGAAAGTGTAATTTTTTTTTTCTTAAAGGAGCTCTTCTCTCATGCTGGCCTCAGAAGTCTGCACCTCTGAATGAGTTTAGGCTTCTGTGCCAGCCATGTTTTTCCATATACAACAATCATTTATGCCTCTAAGAAAGTGGGCGGATTCAGCAAAGGAGATACGCAAGCAATTGTGTGGGATCTGGGATAAGGACATTCAGGAAAACAGTAAGAAAGCCTGGAGAGTCCAAGCAAGTATGTCTAAGGTTTTGGCTGATATCCGAAGACACAAAGTTAAGCTTTTGACTTAATTCCCAAAGCAGGCAGGATTAGAGGTGATCTGTGAGTGATTATATGGAGGAGAAGCTTCTGATATGTCTTAACTACATTGTCTTCCTTTTCCTTTGCAAATCTTCAAATGTGTCATTTCCCCCCAATTGATGGTGATAGGTGGCTGATGGGTACGGTTGGATTAACTATTGAAGGAGGGGACAATGTTTGGGACAGAGTTCTACCCAGGGCCAGAGGTAGAACTCAGATCTCATTCTCCTAAAGGTGTGTGTGTGTGTGTGTGTGTGTGTGTGTGTAGATTTGCCTTAATGGTTCAGCAAAACCCTCTAGCCTTCTCATTTTCTTGAGTATTCTAAATCTTAAGGAAGACTGATTGTGATTTAGTTTCTTAGATTACCAGGAAAATAGATTGTATGGGGTATCCAAAGATCATTATGAGGAAAATGTCCCTCCTCTATAATCTTCAAACTTGTTCATGCCTTGTTGAGCTACCTAGCCTTAGAAATGTAACTCATTTCTAAATGTCACATAATACATATTACATATGTCATTGTTTAGTCAATGATTCCATACTAGAATAGGATTGGCCCTTATCCTGTTGTAATAAGAGTAAACTTGGACACATATACTTATAGAGGCAGAAAAACCTATAATTGTCAGCTAGATGGTAGAAGCTAGGAGAGGTGTTCTCTTTTAAACACCTCCCCAGAAGGAATCAATTCCACAGACAGCTTGATCTCAGACATCTTTTGCCTCCTAAACTGGGAGAGGATGAATTTATACACTGGGGATTAAAGCCAGGTCGTCAGGATGACAGGCAAGGCCCTACCCCAAGTTTCTATTATTTTTCATCTAGCTGGTTGGTGATATTTTGTTATTGCAGCCAGAGAAAATTAATGTGTGGGGCATCCAAATCTTTTCAATTGCCACAGCCCTGTCATAATCAAGGGCTCACTAAGAGGACACAACCTTTTCACTAGAAAAGGCTACACCGTGTAGAGACCTGGAAACAGTGGTGTCTACCTTTTGGGACAGAAGGGGAAAGTAGGAGGCTAGTGAACTTTGGAGGTGCCATTTAGAGACAATACTTAGGGATGGGAGTTAGTGACGGTGAGTGTCCTACAGTCCATAAAAACCATCATTAGCTTGAGTTTACTCCTGTCTCCTCCCTCCTTATCTTCCTTTCTTTTCTTTCTTTTTGTTTGGTGGGGGATGGAGAATTTTAGGACTCAGAGGGACAAGGACCTCAGGAGAATATAGTCTACAGAGTCAATTAAGTCAGACTGATAGACTCATAGAGATTGAAGCAGCAATCATGGAGCCTTTGTGGGTCTGGTCTATTTCCTCTGCATATATGTTATGACTTGCTAGGTTGGTGGTTTTGAGGGACTCCTAACAGTAGAAGTAGAGGTATCTCTGGTTCATCTGCTTTTGGGACCCCTTTCCTACTACTGTGTTGCTTCACCAAGTCCTGATTTGATGGTTTACATCTAGTCTTACTGTAAACTGGCCAGGCTTCCAACCCACAGCAATCTGCCTGCCTCTGTCTCCTATAAGTTGGACTTAAAGTTGTGTGCCACCACATCCAGCACATTACCATGTTTTTGATATCTGTTTCTTTTATCATCATGAGCAGAGAGGTTTGGTATTTCCCCTTAATGTTCACATTTTAAAATCCTAATATCCAGTGACACTGTGCTTGGAGACAGGGTCTGTGAGGAGGTAAGAAACAGTAAGTGGGGGAAGCTGAAATCTGCATGGGCTGAAGCTCAGATGAAAGGCAGCAATGCAAGACTCTCTCCACCATGGGAGGACTTAGCAAAAAGAAGATGTGTATAAGCACACTCTGACCAGAAAAGGAACGGTTAGCAACTTGACCTTGAACTTTCCATTCCTCCAAATAGTACACAATAGACTGTTTTTGTTGCTTTTTAATCTATTGAGTCTGTAACTTTTTTTTATAGCAGCCAAAGAAGAATGAGACAAGGTTCTACTGCTAACTATACAAAGAAAAATAATAACCTTTGGGCTAGTTGATTTGATATTCATGTTAGAGGAAGAAATGGCTGCATTTCTCTCTGTCTGAGAAAGCTTTCTTACCTTATGTGCTTTAGCTCACAATTGTGGATTTGTTTTCATCATCTGGGAGTTAAGACAGGAAAAATACTATTTTGTTTTGGAAATTCAATGCATATCCACTTCTTGATGATTGCATGGAAGTTATGAGCTTATTCCTGAAACAGCGCACAGTTTGACAATTAATGATGCAGGATAGAAACACGGCATCTATTGGCTCTTCCCCCTCTCTAACCTTAGTTTCTACCTATCACACATGAATTACTGAAAGGATCGAGGCTGTGATTCTCATTGTTGCTGGATAATCCAGGATTCTTCTATTCACTCATATTCATCGCAATCAAGTAGTTTAATTGGTCACTATTAAAGTCTTATGATTATAACAACTGAGGCCATTTTTGGTTTATTGTCTTTTCCAAGATGTGTAATAAAAATTTCAAAATTTTAGACAGTTACATTCATATTTCTATATCCCCAAACATCTCACTTGTTATCTTGGAAAATGGCATAGCAGAAGAGAAATTACAGTGCATAGTTCAGCAGGTATCATTAAAAAAAAATGTAGAGATACTATTTTGGCCAAGTGGAAAACTCCTGTGATATTATGTACTTGAAATGAAATACTTTTTTATATTTTTATATTACTTTCATTTTCTAAGTGTTGATAACATTAACACAAACAAGGATTTTATTTCTATTGACTTCCAAGGGCAAAGTAGGTTATTTGCTCTTTCTCGGAAGTATTGTCACAGGTAGTTACTGAAATCATAGGCAGAATTCAAAACAGATTAAATAAATTTAGAATGTACTAAACCAGGAGTTTTCCTTCAGTATTGGAGGGAAGTGATTCTTTTTATAACATAATGTAGTATATTTTGAATATGATCAATGTTCATCTTCCTGTTAAATTGTCTCTACATTATTAATAAAGCCTAAAATGGTATTAAATATGATGTAATTAGTTTTCACTATGCTTAGTGGATATGTAAAACTCACATATCCAGTACAGTCATGGTTCTTATGATTTTTTAAATATTTCTAACCCAAAATATGCTGGATTTGTGGGTGTAGAAACTAAAGATAAAAAGACATATCAAATAGTTTTCTCTTATTTTTCTTTCTTCTCTTATCTTCCTATTCATCTCCTCTCTTTCCTTCTCTCTCTTTCTTCCATCTTTCTCTCAAGTACCTTACTATGTAGTTCAAGCTGGCTGGCATTCTTGATCATCTTGCCTCTCCCCGCTAAGTTCTAGAATTATAGTCATACACTATAACTCTATTTTTTAACCCACACAGCTTCCCTTCATTCTATCTTTTCCTTCTATTAAAAAAAATAGTCTCCTATGATTTCTGTACCTAGCTTTTCCACAAAGGTTGTGTTCTTGTGACTTCATCAGTTCCAGCAGCATCATGTCACACTTATCTATGGTCATTCATGGTTGGTTCTAACTGAGGCAAATGTTATCTATTGATAGGCAGACATAGAAGATAAAATAATTGGTTTTAATGGCAGTAGTTTCTGCCTGTCTTGTTCTGTGTCAGAATTTCAAATCTTTTCCTGTTTCCATTCCAACATTACCAATAAAAGAACATAGACTGGATTCTGTTGACTCTTAACTCATCAGTGTCCTGTGAGGTGGCTTTTCCATCAGCCATTAGTAGAACTAAGAGACAAGGGCTTAGGAATATTTTAGAGCACTTAAAGAAAAAAGACAAGTCAAGCTGAGTTGCATGGGGGAACTAATGGTAATATATCCACTCCTTTTTCTTTTATACTGATCTTTAAAAAACAACGGAGATCTGTTGAAAGTATTAAAATGATCAAATGATTTCTATGATATTAAAAATACTTTAAGTTTACCATTATTTCGAATAATCATGATATAATAAAATTTCTGTGATGACACTATCTGTTAATACTTAGAAAATTTCTAGCCCTGTATTGCAAAGTGCCAACTTTTCTTCTGATGATAAATTTATCAACTGATATGCAATGTGCATTAAAAGATGTATTTGGTGCATCTCACACATATCTCTTTACCCCTTATATCAAAGATTAAAGATAATGGCCTATTTAGTTTAATGGAGGCTCCCACCGAACACTCACTATGCTCTTTATTTTTGGAATATGGTCTTAGCTATCATCTTGTTATAAAATTATAATAGCATTTATATAGTCCTAACTTTGTAGTGTAAGTTAAATAAGTTTAAACATGGCCAGGACTTACAGTGAGGCATAACTTTAATTTTTATAAAAGCAAAAATAGTTATCTTTAAATCTTCTAGAAAAGTGATTTTCCTCTCTTCCCCTCACACTCCAAGCAATAGGAGTGTGACCAATTTTTAGTCTTCATCTACTGCAGAAAGAAGCTTTTCTGATGTGGCTTTGAAACAACCTCTCTCTGAAAGGCTGAGAGATACACTCATCTATAGGGATATAGCAATAAATCATTGAAAGTCATAAAAATACCAAGTCCATTG
Organism: Grammomys surdaster; assembly: GCF_004785775.1. Taxonomy (NCBI): domain Eukaryota; kingdom Metazoa; phylum Chordata; class Mammalia; order Rodentia; family Muridae; genus Grammomys; species Grammomys surdaster. Next base: position 9,995,290 of record NW_021604599.1, on the reverse strand, counting down.
ATCTGAATAGTAGTAGTAAACTTTTGCCTAGGGTTATAATCTTATCTATTCACATGTCCTTACTCCCAGTAATGGTGCCATGTATGGGTTCCATGGGCAGATTTTAAATCCAAGCAGAAACTGGTAGTTTGTCCCATAACATCTGTGCCACCTTGCATTCTTGTCAGGATAATCATTATGGTAGCCCACAGGCTTCACAAGTGGGTATTATTAAATATTACTATTCTCCTCTGGTAACATGCATGGAACCTTCCAGAATAATGGAAGTTAGCCAATAAGAGTAAAGCTTCAATGTCACACCAGCTTGATTTTACCGTGTTTTAAGATTTAAGTTTATAAGGTCTTTGTAATATGTCATTATCATCAACTTCTAAAGGGTAACCAAGAGCAAGGACAGTAGCGTGTATTGTTGAGGAGTCTATGAGAATCTACTAGCCCAGAACTCAAGAGAAGGTAACCAATTCCTGGTGCTAACGTTTTTATTTTCTAGCCGTGGTAGGTTGATCCCACACCTAAGAGTATTTGAGCAACGCAAACTGAAACTGATGCCTTTAAAAGGAGGAGGGCAACATGGAGTTGATTGAATAGAAAGGTGGATGTGTCTAGGAGCAGTGGGAAAGAAATGAATCTGACCAAAATACAGTGTAAGAAATTGTCTACAAATTAAAGTATTTCTTGAAAGGCTCAAATTAAAGGTGCAATACAATCAGAAAATTAAATAATAAGGGAAAAAGTTTTAATATAAAGGCAAAGTATACAAGCTATGTTATTTATCCCAGTAATCAGATATATAGTTGTCAATGGCCTGGTACATATTTTTACATTGTTTGAATCATCTTAGCAAATGGAAAGGAAGTTTTGAGGACAGTGGTTATTTGTTAGATAAAGATTCAAAGTTCTCTTTCATAACCAGTTTTCTGCTGAAAATTTTTGAGAAATTTCTGGATTTACAGTAGTTGTTCTTTATTGGAAGCTGGGAACTTCCTCTCTAGTCTCCCTGCTTCATTTCTATGCTAACTCACCAGCAGGTGAAGAGGACACTTCAGAATGCTGCTCTACCTGGACTCTGCTTCATAAGCAAATCCCTGCTGCGATGCAGAAAACATTACGATGAAATAATTTTTCCTTCTGCAAAGCACTTTGCAAACTTGTATGTTTCCTTTATGTACTAGCCCTTCTCTTTAGCCCAGCCACCTAATATTCCTCAGATTTAAATTCCATTCTTCACTCAAATTCCTGGTGATTCTTGCAATGAGAACCGAGGCTTCATGTCTTGTGTTTTGTCCTTTGATGTGACTCATTCACACTTTGATTTTTACTGACTGCATACAAGCATAGTAATTTATGTCATTTCTCATGAAACTATCAGTGGACAGTTCATTTGTCATTCTGATGACAATCTTAGGTGAGAGACATTTACTAATTGGTGTGAATGTGTCACCTTTACCACTGTACAAGATTTGAATTAGGGAAGGTTGAGCTGATATATTTTAAAATATGTCAGGATAGGCTTCTAGGAAAGTCCATGATTAGTTTGACACTTGTTTCACCTATGTTCCCAGGAAACTCCAGTATGTTACTACTTCACAAAGTATTGCATATACTTTTATTTAAAGGATGTTTGGCCAACAGATATGTCATGGATGCTGTTACACATGATTTACACTCCCCATTCTTCCAAACCTCCTTTCTACCCCACAAATTGTGCAACACCACACCTTGGCATGGGCACATGGAAAACACATAAACATAAAACTCAAGCAAGATTGGAAGAGAATGTCTTAAAAATATATAAACCCATAAAGCTCATGCAAGATCAGAGAACATCTTAAATACTGCCAGACCTGAATAGAGAGCCATTTTTGAAGCTTTGAGAATAAAAGTAGAAAATAATAATAGCTTTCATGGAGTCAATTCTTGTTAAAATCCTTTTATATTCAGACATGTAAACTAGGACTATTAGCAATTATAGTGCTATATATGTAACTGTATTGGAGATGGTATACAAGAGGAAAGAGAGGAGTAATGGCGGCCAGCACTTTACAAAGTTTTTGTGCTGTGCTAGAATCATCAAAAATATGGTGCATGTGATAAGTCACAAATTCCCATACCATCTCAGGAAACAACCATACCTGTAGTTCCCATTCTACACAAAAGAAAACCAAGGCACAGATAGATCCAGTAATATTTCAAGTGTCACAAGCCATTCAACTGCTGAGCAATGGTTTCAATATTGACACTATGTCTTTAAGATAATGTTGTCTTTAAACACCAATATTCAGTTTTATATCCTCTGTTGGGGGCTTAGTATGTATTGATGAGATAATACCTAAAGCAAGCTTAAAGCAGGGGTATGGTATATATCTACTGGGCTTTGGTATGGTCACATACAATATATTCATCTATAGCTTCCCGAGATGTGTTAAGTGGGAGCAGTCACACTCAGCTGTGCTATAAGCAAGGCAGAGTAGCCCTGTGATGGGGTATTTTGCAGATCTTTGCATAAAGGTGAAACACAAAAGGGTTATCTCTTAGGGTTTTATTGCTGTGAAGAGACACCATGACCATGGCAACTCTTATAAAGGCAAACATTTAACTGGGGCTGCCTTAAAGTTTCAAGAGACTATTATCATTGTGGTGGGAAGCATGGCATCATACAGGTAGACTTGGTGCTGAAGGAGCCTAGAGTTCTTCATCTTGATCCAAAGACAACTAGAAGGAGACTCTCTTCCACAGGCAACCAGGCAGGGACCCCTGTTCTGTACTGGGCTGAGCTTGGGTAAAGACCTCAAGCCCATTCCCACAGTGACACATTTCCTTTAACAAGACCACACCTCTCCCAGTGATGCCACCCCTTATAATAATGCAACTTCCCATGGATTAAGCATGTTCAAACCCATGGGTTAGAACATCATAAATGACATTGTAAGAGGTAAAGGTTATAGTCACAACAGACCTGTACTGCTCCAAAGCTGTTTATGGTTTTGAATACAGATCTCCCTCAGAGATTGTATGTCATCAGCAAGAATCAGAGCAGCAGATTCAGTTGCTCCCAGATGCTGGCCAAAACAGATGCTTCTGGATGCCAGCCTACAGGGCACCATGGATTTGCACCCTGGCTCTAAATGAGTATTGTGTTTTTATTCCATTAGCATAGTGAACATTCTGCAGATGTCATATAGCAGAAATGCAAAAATGGATTATATATGCACAGGAGAAATAGAGAGTGAAACAAACTAAAAATGATTCATTTGGGGATTGGATTAGTTTCTTGACTCACTGCTGTGACAAAACACCTGGGGGGGAAAAAGGCAACTTAAGGAAGGAGGAATAGAGGAAGGAAGGAAGGAAGGAAGGAAGGAAGGAAGGAAGGAAGGAAGGGCGGGCAGGCTTATTTTAGCTCACACTTTCAGGGTATGGTATATACATAGAGGGAAGTCAGGGCTTCAGGTATTCACGGCATTGGTCTCAGAATATCTGCAGTCAGCAAGCAGAGATCAATCAATGCCTGTGTTCATCCAGATTTCTCCTTTGTATTCAGTCCAGATTCAGCCCGTGGGATGGTGCTGCTTAGAGTGTTGAGGTCTTCCCACCTCTATTAACTTCATCCAGATAATCACTCCCAGGCATGCACAGAGGCTGGCAGCTTAGTTGGTTCAAGACAATCCAACATGAACAATTGAGTGAACTGCCACGGAGACAGACTGCAAATTTGCTGTTTGCTTTCTGTTACTTGAGAACTACAGGGAAGTGCATATTTTAAAAGGGGAGAGAACACCAATGGTCAGGAAATCATAAAAGCTTCACAAACTAAGCAAAGAAGTCCACAGCAATCGTCTGTGGTATGTGCTGTAACACAATATTTCTTCAAATGGTGTTTTCTATCTGACGTATTTCTTCATAATTAAATGAAATCATACACATGGTGTCAAAGTTTCTTCCTGTAGTATGAATGTCACACTGCTTAGTGAGTTACTTGCTTAGAAAACACTTAAGGGCAATTTTTCTTACCTTTCTTTGCTGTTATTGTATTTTGGTGACATATGATCTCCCTTTGAAGTCTAGCTGAACGCCTAAACTTACAGGTTGGGTGTAAAAATCTAAAATATGAAAAGTTCCAAACTCTAAAAATTATGGCTACTGTATACAATGTCATAAATCTAATGCTTGACATTGTGTGGTAGGTCCGAATCAAAATCCAGGTGATGAAAATACTATATAAAGTTACCAGTAGGGTATGAGTTTGAATTATATTGTAAATAATTTTGTGTGTTTTGACTTTGGTCTCATTCTTGTGATATCTTATTATGTGTATGAAGACATTCCAAAATCTGACATCAGAAATATTTCTGGTCCTAAGCATTTTATATAAGGCACACTCAACTTCTAAACAAAAAAACAATATTTATTTTCAAAATTACTTTACATAGTCAAGTGTAAGGTATCATTTTAACATGTAGTAAAATTAATTGTATATGCAAAAAATAATTTCTAATGTACATGTATTAGTGAAGGTAAACCTTGCTACTGTGAAGACAAACCCAGTGGTTTAGCAATAATGAGTTTCTCACTGGTGTCTGAGTTCAATGAGAATAGTGAATGGGTTTGTCTGACCCTGCTCCAGGTAGTAATTCTAGGACCTACGCTCTGCACATGTGGTTTCCACATCATAAGTTTGATGCCTGGGCTCACCTGGGTCCTATTCACTACAGTTGGTAACACCACTTGTGGGGAATTTTGTGGGCCAACTGGACTATCAAGTAGAAATACTTTTTTAATTAATTAATTAGTTAGTTAGTTAATTAATTCACTTTACATCCCAACAGCACACCCTCCTCCCAATCTCCCAGTTCACCACTCTTGAAGCTCCTTCTCCCTTCCCTTCCCCCCCTCCCTTTTCTCCCTTCTGATCTCCTTCACCTCTGAGAAGAGGAGCCCCCCATGGGTATTAACTACCACCCACCAGATACCCTCTGCACATCAGTCAATGAAGGACTAGACACATCCTTTTTCACTGAGCCCAGAGAAGGTGGCCCAGTTAGGGAACAGGATCCATAGGCAGGCAACAAATTCAGGGATATCCCCTCCACCCCACCCCCATCCCTGCTAACCCGCTCCAGTTGTTTGGGGACCTGTGTGAAGACCAAGATACACATCTGCTACATATGTGGGTGGGGTTAGGTTCAGTCCTTTCGTGCTCTTTTGCTGGTGGTTCAGTCTCTGAGAATCCCCAAGTGTCTAGGTTAGTTGATTCTCTGGATCTTCCTGTGGTGTCCCTAACCTCTTCAGATCCCTAATTTCTTTCCCCAAACTCTTCCACAAGACTTCCAGAGTTCTACCTAATGTTTGGCTGTGAGTCTCTGCATCTGTTTAGGTTAGCTGTCGGGTGGAGCTTCTCAGTGAACAGTTACACCATGATCCTGTCTGCAAGCATAACAGAGTATCATTAATAGTGTCAGAGATTGGTTCTTGCCCATGAGATGGGTCTCAATTTGGGCAAATCATTGGTTGGCCATAACCTCTGTCTTAGTTAGGGTTTTACTGCTGTGAATAGATCAAGACCAAGGCAAGTCTTGGAAAAGGCAGCTTTTAAATGGGGCTGCCTTACAGGTTCAGAGGTCCGGTCCAGTATCATCAAGGCAGGAACGTGGCAGCATCTAGGCAGGCATGGCACAGGAGGATCTGATTGTTCTTCATCTTCATCTGAAGGCTGTTAGCAGAATACTGGCTTCCAGGCAGCTAGGACAAAGCCCAAGCCCACAGTGACATACCTACTCCAACAAGGCTACACCTTCTAATAGTGCTACTCCCTCGGCTGAACATATATAAACCATCACACCCTCCATCTCTGCTTTATGTTTGTCCCAGCACAATTTGTAGGCAGGACAAATTTTAGGTCTAAAGTTTTGTGGGTTGGTTGCTTCAAGGTATCCTATAGAGCAATAGTAATAAAACCTGTCTGTAGAAACAGACAAGTTGATCAATGGAATCGAATTGAAGACTCAGAAAAAAAAATACACCTATAGACACCTGATTTTTTGACAAAGAAGCCAAAGTCATATAATGGAAAAGGGAGAGCATCTTCAACAGATGGTGTTGTTCTCACTAGATGTCACTATGAGAGGAATGCAAATACATCCATATTTATCACCCTTCACAAGACTCAAGTTGAAGTAGATCAAAGGCCTTGATATAAAACCACATTTACTAAATCTAATAAAACCAAAATTGGAGAATAACCTTGAACTCACTGGTACAGGAGACAACTTCCTGAATGGAACACCAATGCTTCTGCATTGACATTTCTTACGAGAATGTCTACAGCACCCTACAATGGCTGAACAATTAGGAGAATGAAAAGCAAAACAACAAAAATGTCTTACGGCCAAAAGGGCTGATTTTGTTTCTATTTTAAATTTACATTCTGCAGTGATGGGCAGATACTCTGTGGGCTGGTTTAATAAATAATTAAAATTTCAACTTTGGAGATAAATAAGGCTTTAAAGGTTGACTTAGAAGGTCAGTAACTAGCATTATAGCTGTCCTCTGATTTAACTTGAAAACTAATGGAAACCGTAGGAAGTATTAGTACAGAGGAGGAGATGTGAGATAGATTTGGGAGTTGAATCAGCTAAAAAAAACTAAGCCTGAGAAGTGTCAAGATGAGCACATGGGAGGAGGGTGAGGGAGCTGAAAGGTGATAGCATGTCCACCTAGAATCCAAGGAGGCCACTGGTGATGTCACAGGAAGGAGAAGAGACAAGAGACTTTGAAATGGATTGAGAGGTGGACATAGCAGTGTGTTTGGTGTAATAAGGCAGGCACACAAAGGAAAGACAGTGGGATCCCATGTATGTTATCAAAAGAAATGAATGGGGAAGGAGGCGAAGCATGATGCTCCACAGAGAAGGAGGACTTTAATGGGGAGAATGAAATTTTGATCAAAGCATACTGGATTTAATGTAGGAGGAGAAAGCTTTAGTAATTAGCTGTAGAAAAGAATGGCTAGAGTAAATTAAAATGCAATGCATACTTCAAAATTGATTTAAAAATAAATTTTACTATGTTTACCACAAAATGATCAAATTAAGTGATATAATCATCTCAAATTGTAAACGTATTAGAATATCATATATACATAAACTTGATTGCCAATTAAAAACTAAAAGAAATTACAATACATGCAATTCTTTATTACAAATCTGCATGAGGAGTTTCTATCCATCTACCAGTATCTTAAAAGCAATGAGTTGCCTCCTTCATGCTTCTGCTCCTCTCCTGAAATTTAGATTTGGATGAAGAGGACATTCATGGGCTGAGTAACAGAGCTCCCTACACTTCTTGTTCAATAATAAATGCTTTTGCCTATTTGACACAAAGACTCAAGACACTGTCTTCCTTGAGCTCCAAAGTACAGGTTGCTCTCTATGAGATACAAGTCCATGAAAGGTCTATTCTACATCCACTCTTGCTGGCCATCAAAGAACTGGCAGGGTTGAAGCTGGGGATCACAGCCCACCTTCCTTCACTGAAGCTTTAGGCGAGTGCTTGGGCTCGGTGCTCACATTCTGAAGGGTGTGACGTCAGTATCAGTTTCATTATATTCTCACTGCAGATTTCACATATGTAAATCTACGATGAAATGACTCCTTGGCAGGATTTTATGAGTTGCTCATAGGAAATACAGCTGAACAAACATATCCATGTATAATGCATACTCAGAAAGCAGGTATTGCTGTAGTGGATTGGAGCTAACCTTTAGTGAAATAGAAGATCTCTCTAGCATGTTTAGGGCATCATCTGTAAATGGTCTTAACACCAGGTTAGAGTTTGGAGATATACTAGGGGTCACAGAGAGACCTTGTGGTTTCCTGTGAGTGTTGTGATGATTGTCATTATAGACTGGGAAGACACATCAGACACTGTTGTTCCTGCAGTGTGGGATCTTTGGTTTTGTGTATAGAAAGTCAAGTACAGTTTCTGTGCAGCACAACTGCATGCAGATAACTTAGGCTACTTATCTTTCCTTTACTTCAGTAAATTTTTTTTACTCCACCCCTCATTCTGCTGCCCAGTCTCTGCCATAGACAGGGTTTGCCACTGGGATACTTTTATATTTTGTGATATGTTGTAAATTGACGATTCGATGTTGAAAATAACCATTGTCAGAGCTAATTGACACTAAGTCTCTGTGTCAAAGCTTCCTTGTGACATTTGATATGAATGAAAGAAATCTAGGGGGCGATGATGTCAAACTTTCTGGTGCTTCCTTAGGAAATATTACTTCAAGGTTTATTATTGATTTGTTTGTACAAGTCCCTTGGGGACAGGATGCACTGACCTACTTTGTTTGCCATGTTAAATACTCATAATGCCAACTTGAAAGATGACCTTGGGGCTACTGTGGCCTCATTTTCTTTAGGTGACTATGAAATGAGATGGACCTACGATAGCTCTGTCCACACAACTTCACTCCAGTAGTGGGAAGGTTGGGACAACAAAGCAATGCTTTGTTCTATAGTTCTTACATCGTTGACTGCCATGAGGAAAATCGATCTGGAAATCAAAATATATTTTTTAAAAGGCTTCAAAATTGATCAAGGAAATAAAAAAATCCACTCTTGATTTTTTTCATGTATTCTTTTGTTAAAGTGGGCTGCAGAAGAGCTTATATATGAATACTACATGTAAAGGAAATAGCACTTGTTGCCTGTTTATGTCTTTTCTGGAGAAAAAAGAGTGAGTGCTCTAATCAGAGTTTCCATGAATGGGAAGATAAGCAGTTATTTCAGATGTATGTTCCAATAACTGACATGCACAGACTTGTGTGAGAGGAAAGTGGGGAATAAGGGCAGAACGTGATGTGGTCTTTGAAAGGTGAATCGTGAGACTTTGTGTTGGGAAGGACAAAGAATGTCCAGGCAAAAGGAAGAACTTGCTAAATATAGACTCTGAATGAGGGTAGATGTCAGGAAGCCATGAAGGTCCAGGCTGAGTAAAGCAAGGGAACAGGAGTCATACAATTAAACCACAGAAGTGAGAGTTCAGGAATGCAAATAATCTTATTTTTCTTTCTAGAAATTTGTATATCCCATAGCCCAATTATACAGGATGCACGTATGTGCATGCACGTTTGCACTGAGAGTTTAACTTATAGGCAATTTTGTTTTAAACAGCACACACACAGGCAGATCAAAGGCAACCTACACTGTTTGTCATAGTTGATTAATATGGCAACAATAATAGATTTTCATATAAACTGATGTATTTTGGTTCCCCGCTATAAAATGGAATTATTCGATAATTCTGGGGCAGAGATAAAATCTGAGAAAGCGGGATCTGTTTCTCATTTCAAAGCACAGATTAGTTTGATTAACCTAGCATACACTGAAGACTAAAAATTTAATTGGGTTAAGGGAAAGGAAATGGGCTTCATTGTGCATCAAATAAGTGGAGTAAAATTCAGCCTATTCTATACAAAATTCTATACAAATTCTATACCAATTCTATACAAAATAACACACGCGCAGAAGAACCTGCCCCTGTGTCTGACACTGGCAGCTGAACATGCCGCTGGTTAAGAAAAGGAAGTTACAATACAAACACAGCGTGCAAAGTGAGTGGATGATTTGAGCAGAATCCTGAGACCTCTGAGGTAGCTAGAGTTAAAAGAACTTTTAGAAGCGAGAGTGTTCAGGGACTGGCTGACTTTTATCCTCAATTTCTGGACAGGACAGCCTAGTGCTATTGACTGACTTTCAAACCTATCTTTATCCACAGATTGATTTAAAACCAACCCTGAAAACCGTGTCTGTTTAAGGCTTAGGAATGCACACAGCCTCTTTCTTTCTTCAATTAATAAAATAGGAACGTTCTTTATGAGGACATAGTCACAAACACAGTAATAAAAAAAAATCAATGCAATACACTTACTGGAGGTCAGAAACAATATTTATTATGCCATTATGCCATCTTGTTTGATCTTGATTGCAATGGTAAGAAATGGCTATTATTTAATCTCGATTTTACAGAATGAGAAAGGCCAACATTAAGATATGAGGAATAACTTGCTGGCTGTCATAAGGTGAAGGACCAGCAATCTGGACATGCTGGCGTCCAGGCCATGATTGCAGCTAGGTCTGTGAGGCAGTGATGAGAAATCTGCCAGGGGGCAGTTATAAGTGCAGAAAAGACAAACTCTCTCCTTGACTCCTAGACTACTCACAGTCTTCCAGGAGAATTAGAGAGGCCCAGACTCTACAGTTTACTAAATGATGTATTATGCTCAAAAATTTGATATGATAATATCAAATATCATCTACTAGATCAAACGTAAGAAAAAATAGAAAGTTGCTTGCATACTGTACTTATATGATGTGAAGGTATATGGTCAGCGCATTGTCAGTCCATAGACAATGACACTAGGAAACACTGTTATTATGCCTATATTAGTTTCATCCAAAAACTTCCATTTTTCCAGGTCAAATTGGAAGAGATTAGTGTGTTTGATGATGTCTGGTGTCATCAGGTAGGAGAGTATACATACCCACACAGCTGTACAGACATTCAGGGAGCATTTGGATATTTCTAAGATAAAATGTGTACAGTTTTAATCTGGCTCCTCTAGATACATGTTTTCAACCAATTGGTGCTATGTCCACAGGAAAGTCAAAGGATTTTGTTGCGTTTGTGTCATATAAAACATGGAATCAAACTGCCATTATCTACTGTGATATGGCACATAGTTGGAGACTGTCTGGCTTCTTTATAATTGTATGATGCACACATTCTTTCACAGCTCCAGTCAGAAGTGAAAAAGATGGATATGGCAGGAAGGGTATCATAAAAGAACGTGGGGAGTGTATTTTCTTATGTATTATGAAAAGTATGTGCCTGTATATGATTGTTTATTTTTGGAGACTGTTTGAAGGAATAATATTAGAAGGTGCCAGTTTCGCATAATAGGAAGAGAGATTTTAAATTTTGACTAATGTTCTTCTCTTTTGTCCAAGTGAAATGAAAACCATCATTTTTATTTATAGAAATAAACTTTGAGTTTAAAAACACGTCACTTGATTTTGTTACAGTTTTATTTTTAGATGATACTATGATTTTGAGATTAGTTCATCCAGGCTTCCTACTCCAGGTTCTACAAAGCCTCCTTAGAAGGACAGGTGCAGAGTTTATATACCTGGAAAGAGAGCTGTAACAATACATCCCACCTCCAGATCCTCTTCCATTGTGGACTTTTGCTTAGGATGCTGGACATCTAGGAAGATACCACGGGATAAGACAAGGACTCACTTCTGTTGGTACCATGACTAATAATTTCCTATAAGGAAAAGAAATCTTTAATCTACATGTAAACTATGTAGAAGCAAAAATTCCTATGGTAAATCTCTTTTCTAATATGGGTTAAGCAATGAGAGGCTAATTGGATATAAATTGAAGGAAAATTTAACTTCATCTGATCTACAAACAAGAGTTGAGCCAAGTACACTAGCACTGTTACAGATACTCAAAGGCTTCTTTAATCTAAAACTCCTATTAAAGATATAGTGACCTAATTGTTGGCATTCAAAGATGTAAGTAATTATAAATTAGACTGTTAATTAGACCTGGCCTAGGGTTATACATGCTCATGGGATACAGTGTTATGCTTTAAATGAAGCTATTCATAGGAAGAATTTTTAGATGATAGTGGAAAATATGCTTGTGAGATCCTCTTTTAAACTGTATGGCTTTCTCAGATCTGTTCAAGAGAAGCAGGCAGACATGACTGAGAGTTTTCATAGGTCATTTTTATGTGTATAACATCAACGAGACACCAATATAGGTTAAAAACACATTCACATCTATTCTTTATTAAAATATAACCATTACTAACTTCTAATTCACCTGTAATAATATCTACACATCCTGTTTCCAATGTTTTTAATGAAGAGAATCATAACTCCTAATTTCCTAACATCTTATCTCTAACCTCAACAGCGGAGACTTCGCTGTAGCATTGATAAGTTTCCTTCTAATTTATAAACTAAACACTTTGGGGACAGAACACTACAATAAATATAGAATTTACAATGTATTGCAGAAGCAGAGTGGGCATGAGATTAAAAAGAAGATTTGGTGGCTTTTATACTATGCTTACTTTCAATTTATATTACAGTTTGCCAATAGTTTATAATGGCTTGTTAATCTCAAATGTTTTTTTTATTATACTAAATAACCTAGAAACTAAAACATTTAAGAATAACTTTTACCAACAGCAAGAGATATGGCTCAGCGGTTAAGCATACTCAGTTTGCAAACATGGGGACCTGGGTTTGAATTGCTACCACCCATGTAAAGGTTGGGCACGAGTATATATATTTGTAACTCAAGTTGGGTAGACACAGGTGGACCCTGAGAATGTACTACCCTACCAGCGTACCACAAATGGTGAGCTGAGTATTCAATGAGAGATCTTGTGTCAGAGGAACAGGATGGGAAGTGATAGAGTAGGAGACCTGATAATCTCTTCTGGCCTCCCCATTGGTGTTTGCACACTTCCATACAGACACACACACGTGCATACCACATTCACACAAAAGGTAAAAAAGTAGATCAAAATTTAAAGGCTGGTCTTCCCACATGGCATGAGAGGAAGTATGAGATGTGTTTAGGTCATAAACACATCTTCCTCCCTGAAGTGAGACACACTTCAGGCATAAACCCTAGTGTCTTAAAATATGATCTTATTTGAAAGTAGTTGTTGTGAATGTGTTTAGCTAATATGAGGTTTCACTGGGCAAGAGTGGGCTCCTGGTCTCATAGCATATACAACGACACCCCTGTAAAGATGGAGACACACAGCTGCAATGCCATGTGCTTCAGGAGGCATGGAAGACAGTTCTGCTGTTTCAAACCAAGTAGTAACAAAATGATCAGCTGACAGTCATAGCCGTAAGGAGGCAGGAAGGGTCCCAATATGTCCCATGAGGAGGCTGGCTCTACTCTCAGCTTCATTTTGAACTCTTAGACTCCAAACTAGAAGACCATATATTTCTCCTACCCACTCTGTGGTCACCTAAGACAGCCTTAGGAAACTAGCCTTGTGAATCTGAGAATATGTTGCTTTATATGCATAGCCCTATTCTCTTCGAGATGCTTTTGATATTTGAAGGTATCAGCAAGCTAAAGGGTCATTACCATGCTGCTATGACCCCATTTCCTGAGTATGTAGGCTAGTATCCAGTAGCTGTGTTTATATAGCAAAGTCATACATAAAACACATAGCCTAAAGCGTGGTATAGAAGAGTAGATGTATAATAACATGAAACCTTTCATGTCATCTCTGAATGGAACAGGGTAAGAGATGATACAGGAGATACCTTGTGTAGTCCGCTGTGATTAGACCCTCAAGTAGGAGGAGCTAAACCTGTGTTACAAACTATGCTTATTCCTGATCTCAACCAAACAGTCTAGAAGAAAACAGGATTTGCTAACTTTCAAAGAAAGCTCCCTTGGTTTATGTTTTTAGGTTCATTTCATTTGGGCTTTTTGCTCCCTCTAAATGAGAACACCATTTAGAGGTTTGTAGATTTCTGCAAGTTAACACATTGACTTTAGATTAGAGGCTGATTATTCTTTTCAACGGTGGGAGTAGATGGCTGTTTTACATGATGTAGTTTGACACACACACAGTTGCTCTGAGTTGACTTCCCCTGCCCCCCCACCCCAGTGTCTCCTCTTTTCATTTCAGGCATCAGTTGCAAACAGAATTTCTATTAGAGTTCCTGACTTCCCCCAGACAACTGAGCTATCCTCAAGTGTTCTCTCCAGTTCACCTAAGAGTCTAATCTTTGACAGATATGCAGATTCTCTGCAAATTCAGTTGGCTTACCCATCAGTCTGCTTTCACACTCACAAATCTTGGACATCCATTTCCTGATAGTGTGTGTATGTGTGTGTGTGTGTGTGTGTGTGTGTGTGTACTTGTAAGCTAGTTCTTGCTTTCCTTTTAAACAATTAAACACTCGTCCTCCTCAATTCCAAAGAGTGTAGATGTAAACTCTTGTGGCGCACCTGGATCTCTGTGGGTGGCCACGCAAAAGCTATTTTCAGGCTGTCCCTGAGAACAGGTTTTAGTGCGTCAGAGACTGAAGTGAATGTCAGAGAGGGAATGAAACAGTAGGACAGAAAGGCGAGAACTGGCACTGCTTTGAGAGCCTTGCCTGGTCTATAGTGTGGCCCAAGGCTAGTTCTGAGTAGAAACTTCATAGCAAGAAGATTACCTTTGTGCTCTATGCAAACTTAGACTCTGCCCCGAGAATGTCATTGTGGAAAATAGCTGTGCATTAAAAGAAGGCTCATTCTCTTTTTCATGGTTTTGATAATATTGACGATGATTGGGAAGGTGAACCATGAGAAGACAAAACCAGGCCACTATCATGATAGTGTGACTTGTGTATAGAGTGGTCACACTGATAATAACATGTTTTAGAGAAACACTTTAACTCTTTTAGCCAGCAGTCTAGACCGGAGGCTTTTACTAAGCATAAGCCCCACTTCTCTCCTTGATGAATACAGCTGCTTACACTTTGATCCATGTCCATGTGGCAGCGCGTGTCATAATGGCCTACCTCTTTGTGAGAGGTCTTGGCTTTTTGGCCATCTGCATACTGATGACATCTGGACGTATATTCACATCAGTTGTATCTGGAAACTTACCCCAAGAGCTGGTTGTCTGTCTATACTGCATCCAGACAGGTGGTAGAACTGGACATCTCCTGATGAGGGTAGGAAAGATGAGGTGGTAAAGCCACAGATCTCTTGGTCACTATCGTTCAGTAGCATCCTGAGTGAATAGCTAAGGTGTTCTAGTGTGTAGAGTAGGTATCTGAGGAAGGCTGACAGGTGCTAATTATGTTTCCTCTTCTCTTCTGTCATCTGCATTCTCCTAAAGGAAAGGTATTATTTTTTATTCTGCAGCACACCTGTAGTATAAACTGAGCTAGACATGCATGCTTAAAGATGTAGGAGAGTAAGAAAACCATGTCACCTTTACTGTTAATGTCATTTAGTGTGTTCAATGTTACTGGGCACAATAAGATATTCCAAACTCTATTTGGAGGTGAAAATGGTCAAATTAAACTATCTTTCGTGCAAACTGCAGAATTAGCTTGAAATTATTAAACAGAGCCTGGAGAGAATAAGCTGGCATGTAACATTAACTCAAAGTACTCAAGGCAAGTGTGCTTGCCTAGGACTGTTGTCATGGTGGTTTTCAGGAGAAGGAGCCAATAATTATAATAAGTCAGGGAATTAAAGCCCAGAAGAGCAAAAAACTGTGTTTTCAAAAGGACTGGGTAGCTAGAGGGAGATAGATATGCCTCTGGCATCTCAACTGGGGAGAACTTCCAAGAAAAATATCTAGTTTAAGTGAGAGAGTTCCTTTCTTGTTTTTCAACTTTCAGGATCCTTAAAAATCCCAGCATGGAGTGAACAGGTGGAAGCAGCCACTAAGTCAGGCAGACGCCCTGAGAGGCAAACTCCTAGGTTAAAGCAACTTCAAATGTCCTTTCCTTTGTTTTCAGCCAAACTGTATGACTCTAGGTGAGCATGCCCAGAGGCATCCTGTCTGCTGAGTTAACCTTTCAAATGTAGGCTCCCTGACCTTGTGCTAGCAATGTCCCCAAGTAGGTCTGCTTTCTTTCACTCTTAAATTAGACCTTAAACTGAGCATGCTCAGAAGTTTACCTTTCTATGTAGATATATTAGGCTCCCCTAATAAGGGTAATAACTTACCCTTGTTGTTTGGGAAATAACTCGGATGTTCTTCTTGTCTGTTATAGTTATTACATATTTCTCTACCCTGCCATATCTTGGTCATGTTTGTTTTGGCTTCATAGTCATCACACCCATTATGCATGGCTATGGTGGGGAACAGATGCTGTGGCCTTCACCATGGACTGTACTGTCCATGGTAATGGATCAGGGCTCTGCAACACAGATGTTAAGTCTCACCTATGTGTTGGCTATGGGAAAGTTCATTAAACCAATTTGTATTTGTTCCTGCCCCCTCACAAGGCCCTACCTTGTCTGACATATTCTGATGACTGCCAAATTACATACTAACCTTTTAATACCATGTGGGAGATGAGATGAATTAAATCAGTCTATTAGCGAATGTTCTTTAAAAACTTTTTTCAATAAATATTTTCACTAACATCATTAAGTCGTTATACTACTGTATGGTTTACTCTGGAGTTAATGAAGTAAAATTAAAAACTGCCAAATAAGCAATATTTTAGGTCAAATTGGCTCCTGTATGGATTTTTAATAGATACAGATGAAGTTAAAACCATTTTCTTCTGTGGTGCCTACCCATGTTAGTTAGTTAGTGCAGAGACGGCATTAAAATGTGTCAGTACAGCATTAAAGAATAAAGGCAGAACCCCCAAGTTGCACTGTTTGATCAAGAGTGAACCCAAATTTAAATTCTCTGCCTCATTTCCTGGGTTTTCCATCTGCCTATAGTTGGTGGCTACTGGTTTGTCTATTTTATGTCTATTGTATGTGTGTGATCTGTCTGTTCCTGATTCCTGTGTGTTGTGCCTATGTCCATTCTGATTTTGAGTCTGTTGCATGGTGTGTGTGTGTGTGTGTGTGTGTGTGTGTGTGTGTGTGTGTGTGTGATGTCTGTCTCTAACAAAGGGGCTTTACTCTGTATTTATTGAGCAGTAGATCCATGCTGTGTGTAGGGGAACGGACCAAAAGATTCCTTACAGAAATATTTAACAGAGTTTTGCAATAGAAGTTATATTTCAGATCCCAACTGATCAAGAGTAACACTCAAAACAGCCAACAGGCATTGTCAGTCCATAGCCACACACTGTTTCCAATATTTATGAGGCATCTGTTTTGATTAAGGCTGCTTTCAATCCATTGGCTGCTTTAAGCAAACCATTATCACAACACAAACACATACATACATTTACTCTGGGTCAGGACATGGAAGAATACAGAATTTAAGCTAAAGATATACATTTAGCTTAGGTCGTAAAAGTTGGCTGCATGACAAACCCAAGGCCTAGAAAGCTAGTTACTTGTTCTCTCTCATTTTTTAAATTTAATATAATTTAATATTTTCTTTCT
Source organism: Grammomys surdaster (assembly GCF_004785775.1). Taxonomy (NCBI): domain Eukaryota; kingdom Metazoa; phylum Chordata; class Mammalia; order Rodentia; family Muridae; genus Grammomys; species Grammomys surdaster. Next base: position 9,978,151 of record NW_021604599.1, on the reverse strand, counting down.
AACTCGATTTATATCCCGCTTACTGCCTCCTTCTCTGTCAGCATTCTGTCTAAGCTCCACCCCACAGTTACCTGGTAACAGCCAGGTATGCCTGACTCACTATGAAAGGGGCT
>NW_021604599.1:9965165-9977638 GCF_004785775.1 Grammomys surdaster | reverse complement strand
CCCCCCCATCCTGGCACTTCAAGTTTCTGTGAGGCTAGGAACTTCCTCTCCCACTGAGGCCAGACAAGGCAGCTCAGCTAGTAGAATATATTCCACATAAAAGCAACAGCTTTGGGGATAGCCCCTGTTCCAGTTGTTCAGGACTCACATGAAGGTCAAGGTGCACTTCTGCCACATATAAACGGGGAGGCCTAAGTCCAGCCTGTGTGTGTTCTTTGGTTGGTGGTTCAGACTCTGAGAGCCCCAAGGGTCCAGGTTAGTTTACTCTTGGTTTTCCTGTGGAGTTCTTATCCCCATCTATCTGGTTGCAAGGCTCCGCCCAACAGCTGACTCAGACAGATACAGACACAAACAGACAAACAGTCGATGGAGCTTGGGGACTCTTATAGAAGAATAGGAGAAAGGTTACTTATTCTTTTAAAGCAGTTGTTCTCAACCTTCCTAATGCCTTGACTTTATACAAAATAGCAGGTTAAGTACATCACAATCTCAGATGGTCTCAAAGCATATTATTAACTTGGTTTCACTGTTTATAAAAAGCTCATGCACTTTGAAGGAAAGAGATATTTTCAGAAAAACATATCAACAGACCTATCTGCCACATTAAATGACATAAGATGAGATTACTTCAGTTTGTCATATAGATAAGGATCTCAAGTCATCAAGTTCTTCTCAAAGGCATAAACTCTAATGGGCCGTACTTTTCTCTCACAATACAGTTTGAGGGAAGAACACCAATGGTGGGGGGTTATCTGTGCTTTTATAACGCTAATTGGTAGATCAGCAGTATTTGTCTCATACACACACAGACACACACCGACATACACAACCACACACATACACAGAGACACATACACACGCAGACATAAATTCTACTTTAATAATGTACTATTTTCTATGCATGTATGTATGGTTAAATATTAAATACTATCTTAGTAGAAAATAAGTCAAACATCTACAAGTTGGACAAAAGAGCTTAGGACAGGATTCATGTGGAGACATTGGTTTCTATCCTCTGGTGTGCCTAGTAATACATTACTAGCCTATTATCATGAGGAGCCTCAGGTGAATGTCTCAGCGATGGAGTGGTTATGGAGTAGGTATTTTAACCACCACACCAGGTGGTTTTGTGCTGGTCATCTGGGGAACGCTGATAGGCTATCTCTTATTCTTATAAAATGACCATCACCCAGCTCGCATTTCCACGCAAATGTTGATCTGTTTCAGCCAGCTTCCTTCTGACAGCACCCTGTGAGCACGTGGTGGTAGGGAGCAACTATGAGAAATGTGAAAAATGGCTTCCCTGTTGCTGAAGCCCATTGATAAGCTGACATTATTCGTTTAAGTTCCAAGGGAAACCCGGTTATAGAGATTTGATAATTGTATCTCAAAGGGAACATTGTAAATGAGCAATTGCAAAAATGCTTCACATGTTCTTGGTGTTAATTTTGTGCTGAAGTGTTGACTCTTTAGTCAGGGGCATGTATTGCTCTTGCAGAGGACCTAGATTGGTTCTCAGATCCATTCATTTGATCCATGGCAGAGGATCAAAACCACCCATAAGTTCAGTTCCAGGGGATCTTTTTGTGCCTCTCTGAGAGTGCAAGCATGCTGCTTTCTGTGTCCATACACAGTATATGTATGTAACTAAAAATAAAATAAACAGTAGTCATAGTGGCACACGCCTTTAATCTCAGTTCTTTGAGGGGAGGCAGCTATCTGTAAGTTCAAGGCCTTCCTGGTCTACACAGTGTTCTCAAGGCCAGCCATGGCTACGTAGTGAGACCCTGTCTTAAAACAGCTGTGATTTCAGCCACAAGTCTCCTAGTTGCTGTTTTATCTTAACAGACTGAGATGGCCTAAAGGCTTAAAGAACTAAGCCCTCTCCTAATCCAAAGAGAGAAACAATGTCCTACTCTATTAATCTTTTGAAAAATAAATATTTTGGAAATGAGATCCACAACCAGTCAAAATGCAGAACTGTGGAGCCCGGTCCCAAAGGTTACATCTACAAAGCAGTCCTTTGCCTAAGTCTCAGGTTACATTGTGGAAGAGGAAATAGTGTTAAGAGAAAGGATCAGAGAGTTTTTGTATCTCCTGCACCCATGAAATCTCACCAACATGACTGCCTACACATTAGATGAACACAGACAACAATGGACATGCCAACGTGGGCGACGAGAAGATCAGGAGGCCTCATCTCTACACAAACTACAGGCAGCTAAGAAGTGATGAGGTGGGAGAAATAGTCTTCCCTAGGGAAAGCCCTACCTACTTATTCATTCCCACCCAGCCCTGAAAGCATGCATGCAAGATTACAGACTAGGTTATGTTTAGGAATGCATACGTCTTTACGCATACTTATATGCATACAACAGCAATTAATGAATAAAGAAACGATGAATTTGAGAGAGAGCAAGGACAATTTGGAGGAAGAAAACTGAAGGAAAAATGATATAATTATATTATAATTTCAAACATAAAAGTAAATTTAATTACACAAAAACTTTTCTGTGGGACTTGTTGCTGGGACTATGATAATTGGATAGCAATTTCCATACAGTTTAAAAGAGAACCTGAGTGTTTCTCTCTCTCTCTCTCTCTCTCTCTCTCTCTCTCAATGGTGAGTGGTGAATGATGGAGATAACATCTTTGTTCTCAGGAAGAACACAGATTTTCCTCATTTTATAATGTTGAAACATTAAAAAAAACTTATATTAACGCTGCTGGAAATGAATTCTTATTAAGTATTTAGATCCTCAAATAAGGGCAGTTCTGTCAACCCTTAACTAAATCATCATGAAGAAAATAAATATTCTAGAGCTTTCATGATCTGTTTATTCTAGCAACTTAATTCTCAGAGCACTGGGCCAGCCTTTAAATAGTATTTGTATTCTGCAACCATAGTGTCTAATGTGGGAGAAGTTGAAAGGGAAAGTGGGGGGAGGGGCAAACCGTTAGATTTTTATTAAGTGTAATGGCCTGATTGAAATATCTCAGAATGTCTCAAATCTCAATTTCTATAGGATTGAAACACCTTGCCAGCATCTTTTCTGGAATGCCAAAAATTTCTCTGGCAACAGAGTTAGTCTAGTCTGTCTCAGATCTCCTGATAGCTACTTGCTACAGAATAAGTAACAGCCATGCCCACCCTGCCTGTTTGCCTTGCTATCCAATAAGACATTTCCAGAAATTAATTTGGCCTCAGAGTACCCTGTAATGGATTCTCTAAAAGGATAAAGGCATCACACTAATATTCCTTTCAAGTATATAGCTTCACAAAGTATAGCCATCTTTCTTCAAATGGGGTCAGGCCATGACCCATGCCCTATAAAATTATGGGTAGGTCAAACTTCTTTGAAGAGGAACTGAATTTGGAATACATAGAAGAGGGCATTATGCTCTAAGAAAGATGGACAAATTCTCCCCCTTCATTGTGTGATGCAAAATCTATTCTATTCTGCTGAGAGGAGGACCGTTTCCAAAATGGCAGTTCAGCTAAGCTGTTTCCTACAGTGATGAGCACAGAGTCCCAGGAGCATCAAGGCCATGTGGCAGATTGCGCGGCTGTTGTCAAGAGAGCTGCCAAAATTGCTTCAGATTTTAGGAGACAGATTTGATTAGAGAAATCTCATAATGATTTTAAAATTTGGTTTCACAGACTATATTTAGAAAAAATATATTTCTTAAATGGAAAATTCTCCCAAAGGAACTCTTAATACCCTGTTTGACTCATAAGGAACTAAACTGTTTCTATGCCCCTGCCAATCCTGAAGCCCCTGGCAAAGTCAGCAACCTGCCTTTTCAGAAAACAACAACTACAACAACATTGTAGGCCATGTTCCTGGTTGTGTGGCCAGTGGTCATCCTTTTTTGTACTTTCATTCTACTCTGTAGGTTTTAATTTTCAGCAGTCTGTTTGTTCAGAGTCATGTAAGCTATCCCAGTTCAACAACAAATAGTCAATCTTCCATTTGTGCACGGTATGCAATTGCATTTGGTGCCTACTAAAGCAAATCACAGAGAAGAGAAGGGCGGGTGTGGTGGGAGCTCACTCTCGGATGAGGTGAGAATGAAGCAGCAGCTCTGGGGCTTCAATGGAGGACAGCTGCTGCTCCACTCTTTCCGGAGCATGGATGGCAAGGCTTGCGGTTTTCCCTGGTCCCTTTAGCAGCCAGTGAATTCTAGTTCTGTCAGACCAGGGCTGACTTTCATCTGAGTCTTTCAGAGGGCGGCTCCCATGCATGCATGTTTATTGGGTCCAGTACTTGTGACTTTGGCCTCCACTCTGTCAGTTCAGTCCTTCAAAGGCACCAGAAAAGTCTGGAATATAAAGACTAAGAAGGATCAGGGTTCATTCAGTGTCTTCAGAATTTTTTAATTGAATTTCTCTGATCACTGAAATTTTAATTAAGAAATTTAAAACTCTACTGTAAATGTTAAAAAAAATTTTTTTTTCAAACAAAAGTTAATTTGGAGGTCCTGGAGAAATGGATCACTGGTTAAGATGGCTGTTCTTCCAGAGGACGTGGGGGTTTCAATCCAAACATCCATGGGGTGGCTCACAAACATCCATAACTCCAGTCTCAGGGGATCAGACACCCTCTTCTGTTCTCAGAGGGTACCAGGTCTGAATGCATGTAGTACACAGACACAAACGCAGGCAAAAACAAAACAAAAAACAAAAAACAGAACACATAAAAATAAGTAACTTAGTTTGGTTTTATTTAGCACACAGAAGGAATAAAATAGAGTAATTACCTGAACTTTATAGAATGAATTCCTGTGATGCAGAAGGGGCATCTGTGCCTGTCAGCATCAGGCCAGTGCTCCCAGCAGCAGATTGGAATGACAAGGAGCTTATGACTGTGAAATGGGTGTCACTGTGGAATATCGGTGCCTTTTATTTACTTGGAAAATATTCTTAGAAATGGAATGTATCATACGCAATTGCTGCTCTTCTCCACAAATGACTCAGATCCTCATAGGAATCACCCTCAGTGATCATTCTTGAAATTAGAATCTTCTAATTGCCAATGTTATAGAGAGTGTACACTAAAGCAAATCCACCCCTACATGTCTCCATGGGAGAAATTGAGTCTCATCTTCACAGTAATGCTTTGCAAATGTCATTTCCCATCACAGATTTGTTGACAAATATTTAACATGGGCAACTTTAAAATCTGTTTAGGTGGAAGTTTCACTGGATAACAATAAATGCTGGATGGCCCAGTGTGGAGAAAATCGTGGGTGGGGAGGTGGGAGTGGGAGGGTGAGTTTGGGCATATCCTCATAGAAGCAGGAGGAGGGAGGATGGGATAGGGGATTCCTGGGTGGGAGGAAAGGGGATTACATCTGAAGTGTAAATAAAATATCCAATAAAAAATTTTTTTTAAAATAAAATTAAATCCTTTATATTTCACAGGAAGAGAGTGACTGTATTTTGCTTTTACTTCATGTTTCACTTAAAAATTCTTGGGTAGATGATTTGGAAGGTTTTATATTAAACTACATGAAAAGTATTTTTCTGCATTTATACTTCCAGAAACAAAATATAGTGTATTTATGTACCCATATACTATAACATTCTTCCTTCTATTAAATTTTAACTTGAGAAGCACAGATTTGCATAGGGATGTCTCCTTAAAGTGTATCTTGTCTATTTGAATACAAGTATATACTGTAAATTCAAATTTGCTATTGTTGTGCTCACTGTGGCAAAGGACTGTAGATTTATCATAGACTGTCACCCAGACAACCACACGATACAAAACTTATCGAGAAGAAACTAAACCCCAAGCCCTAGCAAAATGAAAAATGTAATTGTCCTGAGTTTAATATTATATCTCAGCTTAACGTATGAGACGTCTTCTCTCAGCAAGGGCTGGTTCATAGGAAGTTCTGCTTGTCCTTTTCCTTCCTCTCCTCTCTCCCGTCCTGTCTCCCCTTTTCACCTTCTCTCCCCCCTCCCTTCGCTTCTTTCTGCCGTAATGATATGTCCTACTGTGATATAAAATCAGCCTACTCATAGCCTAATGGAGGCAAGGTAAGCAGAAAGAAAAAATGTGGTAGAAGTATGTGTAAGCTAACTGTGAAGCATTGCCCAGGGAATATGGTCTTGTCCTGAGTACTCTGATTTTAAAGCCAAGGAAACAAGAGATAACAATCTAAACAACAACACCAATAACAAGAAAACAAGAAAAAAATTGGGACCTGATTGGAAATCTTTTATGATATTTAGAATTAGTTAGATCATCTTGCGTTGAGTATTAAAGTGTAGAAGAAAACAGTTTGAACCAATGCATGAGTGACAAAAGACCATCTCATGGCAAAGCGTGGGTATTCATTTGCCTTCACGAACTACTTTTCATGTCATGGAATAAATTCAGCATCTGCCCTACAAGATTTCCAGTATCTCTACTCCAGCGCTTGTGTTTTTCAATGCCACATCTATATACTATACTTCTGGGTGCTTTTGAGATCCATGTTGAAAACCAATGCACTTTTTTCACTTCTGGCTTCTGTCTTTGCTGAAGGCATATCTGTTCACCAGCAGCAGACACAGCAGACCCTGTCAACAGGCATCACTTTCTTTGAGCAGTCACCCCTCAGGCCTTTGTTGCCCACCGTACTTTCCACTCCAGGATTGCTGCTTTCCAGCCTGGCCCATCACATGCTGCCCTGCGTTTGCCTCCTGTCTCTGTACTTCTAATGCCTCTTCCTTTTCACACTCTCAGTTCTGATGTCTGCCCACCAGCCTTGAACTCTCTTCCATGCACTGGAACACTGGGGACTGCATTGACTCAGATCCTTTTTTCCTTGGCTCTTCAGCTGTTCAACTTGATAAGACAAAAATACCAAATTAGACAAGACTATCACAGAGCCACACCCATTTAGCTTGGCCATTGAAGAAGCACCATCTAGGTTCCCTTCGTGCGGCCTTAAGCTCACATCCACAGAGGCCACCGGGACTTACTTGTTTTGCTAAGTCCTGTCTTCCCTCATTCCCAAAGGTGTTGCAAGACAGCTGCAGGCTGGGGGAAGTTTGGTTTCTCTATCTTTGGTTATGCAGCTCAGTTTATCATGTCTTTCCTCCCAGTTATCTCCCTATGCCTCCAGCCTGTAGGGAATTCTGTCTACTGCCCCTCTTTATTCCTTTGTAAAGAGTCTTAGCTTCTCAGTCTTTCTCTGTAGATCTCTCCCTTCCTCCTGTTTTTTTCTTGTTTCCTTTTTAAATTTTTTATTAATCATTTCATTCGTTTACATCTCAAATGATGTCCCACTTCCCAGTTACCCCCTCTAACAACCCCCCATCCCATGATATTCCACTTCCTGGTTACCCCTCTACCACCACCACCCCTATCCCACATCTGCCCTCCCCCTCCCTTTTGCCTGTCTAAGACTGCTCCTCCACTCATGCTCTCGCCCCACCACCGTTTCCGCATACCCCCTCTCTGGGGCTTCAAACCTCCTCAGAACCAAGGGCCTCCCCTCTTGTTGCTGTCCAGCAAGGCCATCCTCTGCTACATATATATCTGGAGCCAAAGATCCCTTTCGGTTTACTCCTTGGTGGGTGGTCTAGTCTCTGGGGCAACTGGTTGGGCAGGCGGCCCTATGTTGTTCTTACAAAGGGGTTGCAATCCCACTCTGCTCCTCCAGTCCTGCAAGCTCCCCTACCAGGTTCACTGAGTTCAGCCTGATGTTTGGTGCCAAGCATCCCCTCTGCATTGGTCAGTTCCTCTCCAGACCTCCCCAGGAACTGCCACACTGGCTCCTGTCTGCAAGCACCTCCTGACCACGGCAACAGTGTTGGGTTTGGTGCATGCAGACATGATGTATTCCCAAGTGAGGCTGTTCCCCAGTTGGCCCTTCCTTCAGTCTTTGTTCCGTTTTTGTCCCTGTTTTTCCTTTGGACAGAAACATTTCTGAGTTTAAAGAACTTTGAGATGTGTGGGTGGCTCCATCCCTCGACCAGGGGCCGTGGCTATCTACTGGAGGTGGTCTCCACAGGTTCTATCTCCTCCTCCTCTGTGCATTACAGCTAAAGTCAATCCCATTGGGTCCTGGGAGCCTCATGTTTCTCTGGTATCTGGGACCCACCAGTGGCAATACCCAGTTCCTAATCCCCCCCCCTGTTACCTATTTATATTCGACTTCCTGACCCTATGTACCTCTCTCAATTGCCTCCAGGTTCTGCCACCCTTATTTCCTTCTCCTCCTTTCTCCCTCCCTTGTCCCCCTTTCCTTCTATCTCCCACAATTGCCCTGTTCCCCCCTCAGTGTTAGACTGAAGCATCCACCCCCTGATCTTCCTTCCTTCTATGTTCCATATGGTCTATAGGTTGTATCACAGGCATTGTGAGCTTTTGGGTTAGTATCCACTTATTAGTGAGTACATACCATGTGAGTTCTTTTGTGTCTTGGTTATCTCACTCAGGATATTTTCTAGTTCTATCCATTTGCCTGTGAATTTCATGAAGTCATTGTTTTTAATCACTTTGAGTACTCCATTGTGTTTATATCCCACATTTCCTGTATCCATTCCTCTGTTGAAGAACATCTGGGTTGTTTCCAGCTTCTGGCTATTATAAATAAGTCTGTTATGAACATAGTGGAGCATGTGTCCTTGTTATATGTTGGAGCATCTTTTGGGTGTATGCCCAGGAGTAGTATAGCTGGGTCTGCAGGTAATGCTATGTCCAATTTTTTGAGAAACCGCCAAACTGATTTCCAGAGTGGTTGTTCCAGCTTGCAATTCCACCAACAATGGATGAGTGTTTCTCTTTCTCTACATTCTCACCAGGATCTGCTGTCACCTGAGTTTTAGATGTTAGCCATTCTGACTTGTGTGAAGTGGCACAATATAACCAAACTTATGGGACACAATTAAAGCAGTACTGAGGAAAACGTATAGTTCTGAGTGCCTCCAAAAAGAAACAAGCGAGAGCATACACTAGTAGCTTAACAGCTCATCTGAAAGCTCTAGAACAAAAAGAAGCAAATACAGCCAAGAAGAGTAGAAGTCAGGAAACAATCAAACCCAGGGCTGAAATCAACCAAGTAGAAACAAAAAGAACTGTACAAAAAAAATCAATAAAACTAGGAGCTGGTTCTTTGAGAAAAGTCAACAAGATAGACAAACCCTTAGCCAGACTAACCAGAGGGCACAAAGACAGTATCCAAATTAACAAAATCAGGAATGAAAAGGGAGACATAACAACATAAAACAAAGAAATTCAAAAAAGACTGATCCTACTACAAAAATCTATACTCAACAAAACTAGAAAACCTGGATGAAATGGATGACTTTATAGAGATACCAAGTACCAAAATTAAATCAGGATCAGGTAAACCATCTAAGCAGCCACATTACCCCAAGGGAAATAGATGCAGTCATTAAAAGTTTCCCAACGAAGAAGAGCCCAGGATCAGATAGTTTTAGTGGAGAATTCTATCAGACCTTCATAGAAGACCTAATACCAATACTCTTCAAACTATTCCACAAAATAGAGTCAGAAGGAACACTATCCCATTTACTTTTAAGCAGAATTAGCTTCCACTCCCTGAAAACAAAACAATCTACTGTTTCTCTATTTCTCCCCCCCTTCTCTTTCATGCACAGTTCTGTCACTTCTGCTGCACTGCAGGCATTTGTGGAGCCCAGTTGATGGTTGAATCTGCACATCAGCTTCTCCTGGTACTTGATTCGGCACCTCTCTTTTGTGTGTGTCCTTTACCTGAATTTGAGTGTTCTGAGCTTGTTCTGCTGATTTTCACTCTTGTTTCTTTGCTTAGCATTCTGCAGGTCACCCATTAAGTGTATTTTCATGATCCCTCCCCCACAAGCCTTCCCACAACTATCGCTCCAAAATTGAGTCTCCATTTTCAGAAGCTTCCTGGATATTTCAATGTAATTTTCCCGTGATTTCTTGCATTCTAGTTTGTCTAAAATTGAATCAGTTACATCTCTTACGAATTTTTCCCTCTGGCATGCCTTCTCAGTGTATTTTTTTTTTTTAGTTTCCAGATTTATTTTAATTTGGGGGAGGAAAAACATAAACACTAATAAAGACAAACCCTTTTGGCTTGGCGCAACGGCAGTGATCAGTCAAGATTTTGAGGGATTTTTTTCTTCTCGGGAAATTCACTGTATTGAAGATGATTATCTTTGTGATTTGGTTTGTCTCTGAGTTCACTGAATGTGGAATGATTTTATTTTTAGTAATTTATAAGGCAAAGCAGTGTCTGGACCATGTCAATTATTTGCTAATCAAAATTCTTTGTCCTTCTAAAGTAAAAGCTCACAAGTAAGAAGTTAATTCAGAAAAGAAATTGGTTTTCCTAGGTAATAAATCTGAAAACAAATTAAGAGTTGACGAAAGCAATCCAATGGCTATTTCAACATCACTCAGGTCTCAAATAGATATACCCTACCCTATGAATAAAAAAAAAAAGTCCTCCAAAGCTCAATTGCTACCTCAAAAGGAACACTGGCATCCCCAGGGATATGTTTAGTGGAGGCAAGGTATAGTGTATGGTAAGGGGGTGCCCTGCAGACCCATGCTAAGGCATCCCTTGCCCCTGAGATACTAGACACAGGATAGTATAGTATAGTATAGTATAGTATAGTATAGTATAGTATAGAGTTTATTTAGGGCATGGGGGCAGTTGAAGGGGTAGTGATGGAAAAAGGCAGAGAGAGAGAGAAAGAGAGAGAGAGAGAGAGAGAGAGAGAGAGAGAGAGAGAGAGAGAGGTAAAGGCTGGCCATGAGCACATGGAGAAATGGAGAAGAGGGGGAGGGAATGGAGAGTGAAGGGACATAGTGGGAAGAGAGCAAGAGAAGAAAGTGAGGAGGAGGCAAGCAGCCTCTTTTATAGTGAGTCAGGCATACCTGGCTGTTGCCAGGTAACTGCAGGGTGGAGCCTAGAAGAAATGCTAACACTAGCACTTATAGTTCTTTCAAGAAAACAAAACAACCAACAAACAAACAAGCCCTATGATACTCCAGAACAATGGGTGTTTGGGATTGGGAGAGTTCTTTGTATAACACCTCACTAAGTACATGAGATTTAGAGAGCCTGAAGGTGGAAGTCGGAAGACATGGAAGAGGGGAGCAAATGAGCAAGAACAGAGAATATGAAGCCCAGTAGGAGGCTAGCTGAAGGAAACAGAAGGAAAGTGATGCATTAAATGGATATTTACAATATGTGGACAGAGACAACAACATTTTTCCAATCAGACTACAAATACTCATATAAATCTCCTTTGCTCACCACTGCAGTTCAGAGTAAGTAGATCATGGGACATGCAAAGAATCCTCTTTACTAATGGTGCTCGGATATTCTGCTTGTTGGGTGTCGTCGGTATTATAGCTCAAATAGCATAAACAAGTTAATGATACAATCGTTTCTCACAGTTTTTTATTTCATTGAAAATAGACTGTTCTTTCATACAATAGATCCCAACTACAGTTTGCCACTCCTCAACTCCTTCCTGCTCCCACTCACATCCTCTCTCTCTCTCTCTCTCTCTCTCTCTCTCTCTCTCTCTCTCTCTCTCTCTCAGATCCACTCCCCTCAATCTTCCATCAGAAAAGACCAGGCCTCCAAGAGGACCACAACCAAACATTTCAAAACAAATCTCGGCTTTCTCTCATTTCCTCCTAATTTTTGTTTGTATTTTCCTGCATTTCTTTAAGGGATTTATTTATTTTCTCCTTAAGAACCTCTATCATTTTTGTATAGTTGATCTTAAGGTATTTTTCTTGTGCTTCAGCTATGCTGGAATATTCAGGGCCTGCCATGGTAGGCTAGCTGTGTACCTATGGGAGATATATTGTCCTGGCTATTATTGTGTTGTTATGCTGGTGTGTAGGCATTTGGGGTATTTTTTTTTTGTCTTTGTTGGGTGGATGTTTTATTCCTTGGTTTCTGTTTCCTCTCTGGATTTTGAGAGAGTGTGTTTGATGGCTGTGTGTTGCCCGTTTTACTGGCCTACTCAGCTTGTGTGTTCACAGGGAATGGTTGCTGGTGTTGGAAACTGAGATACAGTGATAATTAGAGGAAGAGGGTTCAGAAGGGATGGATGATCCATGGCATTCACAGAAGATGGGGGCAGGGGGAAGGGAGGGAATCTGTTTCACCTCTAGGGAGGAGCTTCTGAGGGTTTGAGTCCTGGGGAACAGAGAGTGTGGAAGGGACCTTAGGCAGCCTGGTTTTCTATCTTTCACATTTTCTAAATGTGTCTTCATGGTCCAGGGTAAGAAGCTCAAGACAGTAGGAAAATTGAAGTTCCAGATGCAAGGCAGTGCAAGTATTGTGGTGAAGAAAGAACAGAAAGTGAGATTAGCAGATAGACTCCATTGACAAATGACTGAGCTAGACTGGAGTGTGCAGGGAAGGAAGAACATTCTGTGCCAGAGAAACCCTCCTGCCTCCTCCTGCCTCCTCCTGCCTCCTCCTGCCTCCTCCTG
>NW_021604599.1:9956236-9964765 GCF_004785775.1 Grammomys surdaster | reverse complement strand
AAGTGTAGAGACGAGAGGAGGGGAGAGGCGAGGAGGAGAGGGAAGGGGAGAGGAGGGGAGGGGAGGAGAAAGAAAAAAATAAACATAGAAGGTATCATTGGTACTGATGTGGACAATTTCAGCACTCCCTCATCTCCATTCAGTTTGCATCCTTGACTTACTGTCTTGTACTTTCTACCCAAGAATAGTGTGGTGGCCGAGTTCAGAGAGGTCAGGTAGTACAAGATTTTCTCTGGTTTACTCTCTGATGCTAAGAAGTAAAAAAGAATAAAAAAAGACAACTAAGGAAGAATCAACTTAATGGAGGAAAGATTCGTTTGAGCTCATGGTTTAGAGGCTATTGGGCCACCACAGTGTGGAAGGCATGGCAGCTGAAAAGGTCCCATCCATCTGCAGCATCCGTGTGGTCTTGTTCTTCAGTCCATGTGTATTGGAAGATTAGGAAGCAGAGAGGATAGGAAGCCAGGCCAGGCTGGAACTGTCAAAGGCTTCCCCCCTGCACCCCCATTTAACTACTTCTACAAGCTGTGCCACTTGTCTTAAATCTCTGATTTCCCAACAAGAACCACCAAGTCAAGAGCAAGTATAGAAATGTGGGAACTTATAGAGCATTATATTCAAACCATGTACACATATTGTTCTTATCCACTCACTCAACAAACCAAATAATCCAGTTAAAACATGGGCCACAGACCTAAACACAGAATTCTCAGTAGGAGAATCTCAAATGCCTCAGCATCCAATTTTGAAAAGCCAGAGAAAATACTTTAAATCAAAGTATCTTCATACCCACTGGTCTTACAAAATGTCACACAATAAGTGGACATAATAAATAGATTATTAAGTGGACATAATAAATAAATAAATAAATAAATAAATAGTTCAAATAATCATTTAAGTTATAATATATGACATGGTTTACTTGCTTCAAATTTTGATAACTTGATCATCATGAGTTTAATTTTGGAGACCAACTTATTGATTCTTTCTCTATGTACAATACAAAGAGTTTCTGGAACAAGTTGAAGGCCGACACTGCAACTATAGAATGAAAAAATAATAAAACTAGTTGACAGAGACACTCACAAATGTTCACAGGCTATTAGAACTGGTCCCTCCGATACACTTCTCTAAAACAATTTAAAAGGTTAAAGGAAAAAAGTAAACTCAGAGAACTTGCTCCTACTTTCTGATCTGTATCAATGACTCCAGCAATCATGTTTTTGTATATGAACTATTCAGATTAATGCCTCCACATGAGTGAAGCATCTCCTCCCATGAGTTGTCTCCTTCCTCTTCCACTCCATCACATTGCTTTCTCTTTTTGTTCCTGTAACGTCTGACTTCTGGAAAACTGACTTTAAGTCCAGTGGCTGTCCAGCCAGCTGCTAAAGTGATGAAAATCGTTTAGGATGTTGGTCCTGTAGCTGCCTGGAGTCCTGCTTCCCCAGTTGTTCAATAACAGGACCTGTCCTGATATCCTTTGCTCTTAAAATGGTAAATGGTTCTAAATGCAACCACTCTGTCTCCCTCTTTCTCTCTCTCTTTTTTCTATTCTTTCTTCCTCTTCTCCATTTTCCTCTGTCTTCTTCTGTGTCCACCTCATAATGTGTGTCTTCTGCCCCATCACAGCCATACATCTATTCACACTAAGTCCATAACTGCTCCTGAGTATTCCTTTCTTTCTGACCTCAACACTCATCAGACTGTCCTGTACACTGTGATCCTCAGTGAGCATCCAGGGCGTGCTTCTGATGTCACCTTAGGGAAATGCAGTTGTTTTGACATGTCTTTGTCTTCCTGTTTTCTCTTTAGCATAAATACGACATGCTTATAAACTTGCCCCTGCCTTTCCATCCTATGCTCCTACTTTCTGATCTGTATCAATGACTCCAGCAATCATGTTTTTGCATATGAACTATTCAGATTAATGCCTCCACATGAGTGAAGCATCTCCTTCCATGAGTTGTCTCCTTCCTCTTCCACTCCATCACATTGCTTTCTCTTTTTGTTCCTGTAACGTCTTATACATGTTCATCTGCACCTTGGTGCCTAAAATACCCTTCTAGACCATTCTGTTTCTTTTTTAGTGCAGACATTCAAGTCTAAACCCTGTTCACTATCTCCTGAGAACGAAACCCCATTACATTGTAACTTATCCATGGATAATTGCTAAATAATAGTTAACATGCAAGTGAACAAAAGAAACGTGATAAAGATTAAAATCCTAGAAAATATTCTCAATTAAAAATTCAAATAAAGTTGAGATAATCCACTTATTTTTCATTTCCACTTTCCAGCTTTCTGCATTCTTGCTAATTACATATTTCAGCTAATACCATGTGAATGATGCACACCCACCATTAGATAAGCAAACGATGCAGCACAGAGGACTTAAAATGTTCAGTGTGGTTGTGTTTTCCTCACTGTGGTCTAATGTCATGTCTCAGTGGTTTTTGTGAATGTCAGTTACTATTGTATAGTAGACATGAGACAAAAAATCACAAGTGTGATATTTTGTTAGAACTAATCTTTTCCTAATCATCCATTCAGTGACTTTCTATTTTAATTAAATCACTTTGAAAGGCCCTCTATCTTCTGCAGAAACTCAATAATGAGAATAATGTAAACTGAGTTTTGACTGGTACTTACCTAAGGGTTAAAATGATTGAGAATCTTATCTCAAAATACTCTGTCTTTAGCATCTTTCTTGAGTTTACATCGTTTCCTGAAATAATCTGTCTGTAGCGTTTCCGTTATTACAGTTTCCTCTAATTCACCTCGTCTTTCACATGGTGCCAGATGCTTAGCAGGCTCTGTATCTCGAGTCTCTGTTGGGACTGTTCTTTTTGAGTTACACTACATTTGCAGGGCTTTCAACCCATCAGGACTCTAATAATCTCCATAAAGCTGAGGGCATCTTCAGGGACCTGAGCAGAAGGTAAAGTTAGTGCTTGTTCATTTCTTTGAGATTTTGGACATTTTGAGTCTGATCGGGCTTCCCTTTTAACAAAATGCACACACACACACACACACACACACACACTTGCACATGCCAACTGAGCACTTAGTGCGCTGTAGGTCCATAAAATATATTACTTTGCCCCTCTGGGCCATGGGCTTAGACTCTTGAGCTAGGTTTGGTGTCACCTAGTAAATGGTGTTGTGTTGGACAAACCAAAGGCAAGTGGGAGTTGAAGAACGGCAAGGGTTCATGAACACTACCAAGATTTCTTCTCAAGAAACATGAGCCACAAAAACTAATGGGAGGGTATTTACAAGATAAATAATGGCAGATGTAAAAATAACTCGTTTCATGTGTTTGATAGAGAAGTGTGATGTAGTTTTTGAAAATACTTCAGAGAGATTATTGAGATTCATATCACTTCTCAGTTCGGTATGACATGGCACTAGAAAACCACTCCTGATCAGGCCTTTTAGTTGTATCGATGATTGAGGAGTGAAATACCTTCTGTACACTGTATACACTTTGATTATGTCGAAATTTGCTTTTTAAAGTGGGTTAAAATTTGTAGGTTACATTAAGAGGCCTGAAAGGGCTTGGTCCATTATGCTGGGTTCCACAAAGACACTTGTTGAGTAGGCTATAGTTTCATAGAATGCTTAAAAAAGAATATTTACTCTTGATATACTGAGGTCCAATTGTGCCGGTTGTGATAGGGAAAAAAAAAAAAAGAGAATTTGATCATAAAATCTTAGAAAGCCTGAAAAGAAGACGCATTAGATCAGGAATTGAAGACAGGCATGAAGTAAATAAGCAGAAGGCAGGTGTCTTAGTTAGGATTACTAACTGTGCTGTGTTGAAATGCCATGACCAAAGCAACTTGGGGAGGGAACGGTTTGACTTACTCTTTCCCATCACTGTCAATCATCAAAACAAGTAAAGACAGAAACTCAAACATGCCAGGAACTTAAAGTAAGGAGCTGATGCAGAGACTTTGAGAAGTGCTACTTACTGGCTTGCTCCTCATGGATTCCTCTGCTTGCTTTCTTATAGAATCCAGGACCACCAGCCCGGGGGTGGCACCACTACAATGGGCTGAACCCTCCCACGTCAATCGCTAGTTAAGAAAATGCCCTACAGGCTTCCTTACAGCTCAAAGTTTCTCAACTGAAGCTTCATTGTCTCCAGTGACTCTAGTTTGTGTCAAGTTGACATAAAACTAGCCAGCACAGCATAGACACTATTTTAGGTAATATACATTGTGATAAAAAAAAAAGCACAACTGGGTTAAGGTAAAGATGGTCTAATATGGCACAAACAAAAACTCTCATATGGCATAGCTTGCTCTGAATTCAGCCTTCACCAGAGACTCAGCACTTTCATACGTACAAGGAAAAAGAAAAGTGATGAATAGCACCATAATAGAAAAATTACAAATAATAGAATTTAGAATATGATAAAGTGTGTGATCCAAAAGCTGGTCAGAAAATTTCTGAGTGCCCTGTGGGACATACCCAAGCAGACTAAACATCACTCATTGGAAAAGTGATGCTTGAGCAGAGACTTAAGCTGATGAGGGCAAAAAGGCATCCAGATATCTTGAGGTAGAATGTTCCAAAAAACGAGTTAAAAGCCAGAATACCTTTGCTATATATGGGAATGGCACACACATTAGCTGAACTTGCCAAGTAGGAGAGAGCAGTAGAATATACAGGGAGAAACAGTGTGTGGCAGGTCTGGGGATGGGAGGGAGAACTTTGATGGAGGTTCATAGATTTTCTTGCTTCCTCTGTGGGTACATCCTCTAAATTCTCAAGAGCTCCACGCTTGGCTACAACATAGCAAATGTGCAGTGAGTATTCTGTGCAGTCTTCTCTTGCAAAGGATGGGGAGATTCATCTATATGTACGCCAGCAGATGATCTCTGTAACGCTCCAAAATTTTATTCAGCCTCATAAATCTCTGGAATCGAGATGAATTTAATAAGCTTCAAAAAATAGGGAAGCAATCTTTCAAGTTGTTAAATGTTCCCTGTTGCATCTTACCTGTGTTGTATTAGACAAGGCAGGTGTGAGGGTTCTTCATGGAAAATAATTTTTACCCCAAAAATATTCAAAGAAAATTGGTTATGTGGAATGGAGGCACATATAGAATGACTTTCCTATTAAGTAGATAAAAGAATATGTTTATACTTTTTGTATATAACTTAAAACACAGATGTGTGTTATATCTGTACAAAAGAACATGCCAACTTTTGCATTCCTCTTCTAATTAGCACATGTAGAATAACTGTGAGTTTCCACATACTTTTGTTATACCACAAATCTATAGAAAAATGTTTGTATATTAGTAGCTTCCTATGTCCTGTATTGTATTCACTATACTTTCTCCTATCCTCAAAATAGCTCTGCACTGGTTTATGGGAATATACACACATGCACACACACACACATACATGCACACACACATACATGCACACACACATACATGTACACATGCATGCACACATGCACACACACATACATGCACACACGCATACATGCGCACACACATACACACACACATGCACACACACATATATACCTACATTCACACACGCATGCACACACATACTTTATGTATATATTCATGTATGTATTGGCATACTTTTGATCTGCTATCATTAAGTCAGAGACTGGGAACCTATAGTGTAGATCCCAGTCTGCTACTGAGGCTTGGTAATGATGAGCCCATTGGTCACAACCAGTGCATAGAGTTCATGCAGTCATTCAGCACACAAGGTTCCCCTTCCTTCTGCGTTTTTATTCTCTTCAGTCCCTAAATGATCCAGGTGATGCCTGTCCACATCAGGGAGAGTCCACAAAATCAGATGCTGCAAGCGTCTTTTAAAAAATTTAATTAATTATTTTTTTTTTACTTATTCACTTTGCATCCTGCTCACTGCCTGCCTCCTGTCACCACTTCCCACAATCCCTTTCCCTCCCTGTCTCCTTTTCCTTCCCCTTCTTCTCGGAGTGTGTGGGGGAACCCTTGGCACTTCAAGTCTCTGTGATGCTAGGCATTTCCTCTCCCACTGAGACCAGATAGGGCAGCCCAGCTAGTAGAACATATACCACATACAGGTAACAGCTTTTGGGGTAGTTCCCTCTCCAGTTGTTCCGGATCCACATGAAGGTCAAGTTGCACATCTGCTACATAGGTGCAGGGAGGCCTAGGTCCAGCCCATGTATGTTCTTTGCTTGGGCTTGGCGGTTCAGACTCTGAGAGTTTCAAGGGCCCAGGTTAGTTGATTCTGTTGGTCTTCCTGTGGAGTTCCTATCCCCTTCTGGGCCTGCAATCCTTCCTCCTATTCTTCCATAAGAGTCCCCAAGCTCCATCCACTGTTTGGCTGTGGGGGTCTATCTCTGAATCAGATGTTGGGTGGAGCATGCTGCAAGTATCTTAACACCCACACTCACAAATTATTTTATCTATTTGCATGAGCTTTGCTTAACAAGCTAATGTATAACGTTTACCATCACAGGCTCTGTAAAAGAGAATTCCGTTCTAACTTTGTAGGAGAATCTCAGACTTCTACTCTCAGCCAACAGAGGTTAAAGAATTCTGTTCAAGTGATGTTGCTTATTCAACGTGTAACTATAACATCAGTTATGTGATTTTTACTCAAGTGAATCTTCTGACTTTTTAAACATACTTTGAGAGTATGTAACTAGAGTCCAGTGAAAGGAACAAATGTTCGCATCTTGATAAGTACGAGATCCTTGATTTGCTGGATAAGATGTCCTAGACTAATTCAGGCTGTACAGAATTAAAAGTTCAGATTTATATCCTAGCTTTGCCCCTTACAAATGATATAACTTTGGTGAAATCACTTTTAATTTGAAGCTGTTAGTCCTGGTCTATAAAATGAGGATAGTTGTATCTGCATTGCGGAGAAAATTAAATAAGTGTATATCTTGGACTGCATCAGACTTCAGATTTTGTCAGCTGAATATTTTTACATTAAAGAAAACATTTCTATCTCTTAAATTAATAGTCAGAGATGTGTCATGACTTTAAGATGGCTTGAAATATCTTACTGTTTGATGTTATAATTAGGTTTTCAACAAGAAATGCACATTACGGGTCTTGCGTGGTAAGTTGCACTGAACCTCATTTCACCTAGGCAAGTATTCTGTAGTGTCAAATGCAGACATTTTTGACAATCAGTTCTCTTAGCTTTTGCATAACTTAAATTATTTCTGTTTCAACAATCTGTGTGCTCTTCCGCTCGAGTCTTCTCTGCCTAAATTACTTGGTTCCTCATACCTTCCAAAGAATAACTAAAAAAACCATATCATTTACTCAGTGATTACTTAGCATTGTTGATTCTTAACATTGCTTGCACACAAATAGTCATCAAAACTATAATCTTTATTTCCTTGGAGTATGCAAAAGGAGCCTTAAGTTAGAATAGGACTTGTGGCTAGTGAGCTGAATAATTGAACCCTAATCAGGGTTTTTATTGTCTACACATGTGTGTATAGAATACAAGGCTCTGGGTGGAGAACACAGATGATATTATCTTTACAATTAATCAGATTAGATAGAATACCATTCCTTTATTCTCTGTCTACTCTTATAAAAGAGACAAGAGTTGGGAGAACAATGCTAAGTGTGTATTCAGGTGGGTACTGGATTAAAAGTATTAGAAAGATCATCCTTTTGAAGTGAGGGCTATAGCCTCTAGAATTTTCCAAATAAAAATCATACTTTCAGAGATGTTTAGACAGCAGGACAGACACATTTGAGGTAATTTGCTTCTCATTCTTTGTAAGTTGTGAGACTTTGGTATTTATTTAGTAAAAATATCCCTTGCCTTCAAACTGTAACATTTGTTAGCTCAGAAAACCAAAATGTTCCTGCAGCATTGTGTAGGTGTTCTGCTTTTTGGTTGATAATCTGTTGTTAGTCATTTCCTACTAATGTTTGGGAAATAAATGTAGAATTTTTGCAGTGAAGCAAGGTCTTATGCTTCCATACCTGTGGGGTGAAGGACAAAGTGAAGAGTTTAAATATTCTATACCATGTATGTTGTGACAATGATACTGGGTTTTGATATTCATATACCCAACTCCTACAGAAGCTGCCATGACCACACTGAAGGCTACAGGCATTTACGACTACCCATTCTTGCATTGAGTTCTTGAGCTTTACTTCTCTAAAATACTTTTAAAACAATGATGCTGAACATTCTTCTATTAGGATTTGAAAGATTTTGAGAGGATGTCTTCCTGATTCATTAAAAAAAAAAATAAGTCTGCAACTCTCTTAAAAGTCTTGAAGAATACTTATAGCAAGTTTTTTAAAGTACAGTTGTGAATAGCTGAGAATACAAACACACTTTCTTTTACTCATAGGTGTTTGATAAAATCACCACGTGGAGTTATGGAGTTATGTTTGCTGCAGTTTAGTAGCAATACATTCTTACTTAAAAAGTTATAGTTTAATTCTGAGGGGCTAGGGAAATGATCAGTCACCAGAGTATACCCATACACACACACAGAGGGAAAGGAAGGGGGAGG
>NW_021604599.1:9943026-9956136 GCF_004785775.1 Grammomys surdaster | reverse complement strand
AGGGGGAGGGGAGGGGGAGGGGAGGGAGAGGGGGGAGGGGGAGGGGGAGAGGGAGACGGAGAGGGAGACGGAGACAGAGATGGAGACGGAGACGGAGATGGAGAGGGACAGGGACAGAGAGGGACACAGAGAACGAGACACAGAGAAAGAGAGATCAAAATATTAGATTTATTTTTTCTATTGATGAAAGGTTGGCATTTCACATAGCTATTCATAACAGGCTGGTAATTCCTGATTGGATGTCAGGTGCTTGATTCAATGATAAGCCTACGTATCCATTAACTAAAAGTTGCCACTGGTCATTTCCTACTTTTATATAAAAATATGAAAGCCTATAGAACTAACTGAATGTGGTTATGGCTGATGAGTTAGTAATCAACAGAACAGAGCCCTGACTCCAGAACTTACTCTCAACCACTATGCTGTGTGCTTTTCTCAAACTCTTATTATAATAAAACCACTGTGAGTTCAGCCAATATACACTCTTTCCAACAGAATCAGTAGAACGGACTCATTCAGAGTGGTAGCCTCCAACACACACAGGGCATCAGCCCTCCCTGGGAAAGTTCTACAAAAGTAACAGGATTCTGGTGTGGTTATTTTTTAAATGCTCTAAAATTGGTACAGATGTGATTTTTAAAACAAACTTTGTCTTGTAGGGCATGGATGCTCACAGGAAAGACTCCAGGCATTTCTCTTACTTGAATTTTTAATATACTTAGACTGAGTAGTAATTATAAGACAAGCCATTTGCATATATTTGACTGTCAAGTAAAAGTCAAACCTAAGCTCTACGTGGCCTCTGAGTCTTTTCAACTTGTTTAAAATGCTTTTAAGTTTTGACTAATGTTTTCTTCCTTCATGTCAGGTTTTTTCTTCTAACAGCTCTGCAAACAGCTGTCCTTGGCCTTCTGTTATTTGGGTAACATTAATTTGGCCCATAAACCTTCCTTTTGTAGAGATGGGAAGTTGGACATTCAGAAGTGATTGAAATATTTCATAAGAGAAGTCTTTGGCTTTCATCTACCTATTCAGAATGGCAGATTTTAAAACAGTATTGAAGCCTGGAACAGGTTCTTAGAATAATAACAAGGAGATCTTGCTTCTGAATAGTGCAGTCTCTGTATTTGTTGAAAGAAAGATGGAAGGTTTCTTCAGTTTAATTCTGCTGATGGGGAGGCCACTTGGATTTTATTCATCAATATATATTTTGATCTATTGCCAGGTGAAGTTTGCTAACCTGCAAAGCAGCAAGAGCCAAGTTGTCTTTTTAAGTGGAAAAGTGTTGCAGATCAATTAATGTGGCCATTTCATTTTAAGTAAGAGAAGGGTAAGCCAGAAGGAAAACTGAGTCTAGACTTTAGACTCAAACTGGAATTTTCAGTATGTGTTACCTCCCTGTCTGTGGATGGCTCTGGTGCTCATTCTAGAGGTGTCTTTACATTGTCTTTACAGATCCCTACTTTAAATATAATAAGTGGATATAGATGTTGTAAGTGGAAAACGTGACAAGGTCAGGGACATAAAGCATGAGTGATTATTTAGAGGAACTGTTTAAAACTAAAGTCTTTCTGCACAAATCCAAAGGAATTACTTTATTTGCATCCTGAACTACATTTTCACTGTATGACATTTGAACTTTGCCCTGGCAACTCCTTTAAACTTCATTCACAGGACCAAAAAAAAAAAAATTTCCCCCTATGGTGTTTTAATAAGAGCCTAGCTTCAGGGTGGCTATAGACACTTCAAATTTTAAAACACTTAAGAGATTTCCAAGAAAATGCCATAAATTACATTATCCATAGCCAAGCCAGCTTGTTATGTTATAGGGGAAAATAAAGGCTCAACCATGCAAGTTGGATCTCATATAGATAGAGAATTGAATTCCCTACTAGAAATCAGCTTTTAAAACAGATTCCCAAGGAAGGATTTTAGAGGTGACTCTGTGACCAGGAGTCAGACACTTAGATCAAGAGATAAGGCTTTCCAGATTCTGCTATAATTCAGCCATAGAATTCTTCAGAGATAGAAGTTAGGGCAGAGTGAGCAGGGGAGTGGTACCAAGCCATCAACATTATGGAGGTGTACACATTTCTAAGATAACATTTTAATGTTGCCCTTAAAACAAATGTAGCTCTTGCTACATTGATTCAGCCTGGCCCCCAATTAGCAGGAAAGAATAAGTAAGATAGGACAATCCACGTGTCAAACACTGTTCCTAATACCTAGGCATGGGCAGTACCAAGATGCTCTTGTGACATTCCTTTCCACAGACCCACTGGGCTGTGCTTCCCACAGTCCACTGGCAACGCCAGCTCAAGGAGCATTATAGAATAAGAGAACCTGCATGTGGAGGCTACTTTGGCTGTATCATTTGTGGCAGTTGGCTACTGGGGTTTCATTTTAGTTCTGTGAGCTGAGCATTATGTCGACCTTATTTGTCAGCTCACCAGCCATCTCGCCAGTTAAGATTTTTCAGGCAAGTAAACTCACAGTTGCTTAATCCTTCAGTCGAGCTCAATGCTGGCTATTGAGTAGAGGGTCCTGATTTCATGTAAAGATGAATGTCTAATTCATAAGTAACCCTAACAGTGCTGCAAAGGGAAGAACTAATACAGCAGGCTAAGCACCTCTTCAATGCCCCTGATGGCTCAAACTTCTTAGGCAGTGATAAAGCTAGCCCCACTGTAGTGAATAGATCAATTACGAGGTCAAGCTGTGTTTACTTGTCTCCCACTGGATCTCTTCTCTCTAAGTCGGTGTTTTTGAAATATTAACAGGGTAAAATTCAGAAATAAAAAATAAAATTCTCACATACTTATGTTTTCACTGAACACCAATGATTCAGTTAAATGAAGGGTAGAGCTTTTAAATCCAAACTATATTTCCACTCCTAAAGATTTCTTCGAGTTGGACAATGCATTTTAGTGACTGATTTACTCACAGGTAATAATTTTACAGACATTTTTCAGGTCATTGCATCTTAAGAGGTGACATTCTGTGCCCTTATTGAGGAACCATGACATATAACGTCCACAGAGAATTGGTTTTTAGCAGTGCACTTTGCCTTGAAAAACAAGTCTAGTTACTAAGCAGTAAATCTCAGACCGTCCCCTAACAGTTTATTTCAGAGCAAGTTGGAGGTGATAAAATTCTAACCAAGAAGTTCACAATTTTATATGTGACAAAGGACATGTACCTCTGTTTATTTATGACACATTTCTGGATTTCTAAAGCCCTCATTATTGTGAAATCAGCTATGACATAGAATTATGGAAAAACAAGTTGCAGTTCCCCTGTGTATTCTGAGAAGGAAAGACAGGTGCATCATATGCTTTTTGTATTATGCATATTTCACTTGTTGATGGGAGATAGTGAAGAATCACAGGTACTTCAACAAAGAGCAAATGCTTTTGCCAAAATAGAAACACTAAATATTCATTCTTTCTTCATGTGGATCCCAGTCTGTATTCATACATACAGAATCCCCTCACTCTTCTCTGTGCCTTCATAATATCCCTTCATTAGGATTTATTAAAAAAAGTATTTAATATCCTACAGATGCCCACAAATGTTTTCTGTATTTCTAATGTCATAAGTAGTAATTCAAATAATTCCATCATGAATGTGCTGTTTGACTTATGGCAAGCAAACAGCAGAATAAATTTCTCATAGTCAAATTGCTAAGTCCTTAGGTCAATACATTGTATTGTTGTTAATAAAGATGTCCAAATTGTCATTCTTAGCACTTGTATCCATTTATTTTTCCACTAGAAGTATAAGAAGACATAAAATTATTCACATATGCATATCAAACTTTTAGATCTTTACCTATGTGTTAATTGGTGGTTTTTGTTGTTGTTGTTGTTGTTGTTGTTGTGTTTTTTTTTTTTTTTGCAACTTGACATCATATTGATCTGAAGGCAAACCTCTGGGGACATTTGCTTGCTTGACGATTGATATGGAAGAACCCAGCCCATGTGGGTAGCATTATCCCTGGGCAGGGGTTTCTGAGAGCTATCAAAAAGGTAGTCAAATGAGGACTTGAGGAACAAGGCAATAAACAATGTTCTTCCATGTCCTCTGCTTTGGTTCCTGCCTTGAGTTCCTGCTCTGGCTTCCTTTCATGATGGAATACAAGCTATAAGATGAACTAAACCCTTTCCTTTCCAAGAGTAAACAAACTGAGATAGAAATTGGCACTAGGTTGTAAGATGATGCTGACAGATCTGGCCATGTTCTTTGGAAAACTGTGGAAAGTTGTGTTGTGAGATGATGCTGAACTGTTGAAGGACTTTGGAACTTTGAACTAGAAAAGGCATTGAATACTTGATGGGCTTGATGGGCTGTTCTGTGGGAATCTAGAAGATATGAATGTTGAAAGCAATGCAGATGATAGAAGCCTGGATGTGTTTTTGAAGAGATGTTCAAGAGTCTTTCAAGGACTCTATCGAGGCTATCGCATGGTATTTTGAGTTACAATTGTGTGATTTCTGGTCAGCTGAGACTGAAAAACTGACTGTGGGTGACAAGAGACCAGAACTACTTATATGAAACCTTTGCTGTACTGAGATAATGGAGCTATCTGGCTGGGGCTGAGAGTTCAACAGTGGTGATTAAGAAGTATTATTGAGGTGAAATCTTCTGGGAAGCCTTTCCTTAGGGTCAACACATAGAACTGTTGTCCATAAGATGAGAAAAACTGCATCTTGAGCTCGTAGTCCAACTTGTTAATGTGAAAGAATCTTTCACTTAGTTGGTGATGGGTTTGGCAGCATGAGAGCTGCAGAGTTTGAAGGGATCCTGGAATGACCCTGAGATTTGGTACCACAACATAAGAGGCCATTGGAAACAGTTCATCCTTAGATGCGGTAAAAATCTGAAGATTGAAGGGGGTCATGAAAAGACCTTTAGCACCATGTGGCAGGGGCTGAGTCTCTAAGGAGAGCCCAGGAGAGGCTGTTGGTGAAAGTACAGCCCAGTTGGAGGAGAAGACCTTAGCAGTTTGGAGATGCCAAAGCCAACCTGAGAATAGGAGACAATCTATATGTTTTGTGGATGGGAGAGCCAGGGAAGTATAAATGACCAAGTCCTTTGGAGCCCAGAAAGTCTTGAATGAATCCTAGACATCTGAGCCTGAGTTTTATACTTTTAGAGACGGAGTGTGTACAACCATGCTACTGTAGGAGGAGACTATGCTCCCATTGAGTGTTCTGGCTCCATTTCTTATCACAGGTTCTTTTAGATTCCTCAGTGAGGTGCCTCTTGATTTGTATAATTTTCTGTCAAGATAGAGAAGAAAAGATGGCTATTTCTAGAATCCTAGAAAATGAGATGGAGATCAAAAGGTGCAACATGATTAGGACTCTGTGTGTGGCCTTTGCACCCAGTTGGTTCTCCCTGCAGTGTGTGGTGGGAGCTGTGCACCCACCTTTGCCTGCAGGCAGCATTTCTGGTGTGCAGTCTTCAATGGACAGCAGATGAAATTAGTTCTTCAGACTGTTTTGTCATTAGAGCACTTCGAATAGGCTGAATTCCAAAATGCTATTGTAACCTGATTTCCGTCTGACCAGAGATCGGTTTAAAAGTACCCCTCAGTAACCACACTGGATCCCTTGAGAGCTTAGTTTCATCTTCCTAGGACTTCAGGAGAGATGCAAAGAGGAACATCTGAGATTGGCTTTCATTAACATTTTTTTTTTTTTAGCAAATTTCTATTTTATTTTCTACTGTGTTGGAGGAGGGGAAGGGAGAAGTATCTAGTGGCTAGAGTATGTATTTTTCCATAAATATTAGAAAAGAAATAGTTACCTAGACTATACTTCAGATGTATTTTATGTAGTACACATATGGAATTTCTGTTTTGAAGATGCCAAGATCTATTTTTAACATATAGCTACTTTAAAGCAGAATCAAATTAACCCATGCTTTCCTAGTCACTATAAAACCTCACAGTAGCTTCTAAGCTATGTTATACATTTTCATTCATTTTTTTAAAATTCAACATTTGCTAAGTATTGTTCACTAGAGGAAATGGGTGAACAAAAAGCCACCTGTACACTCCAACAATCGGAACTCAGATCTTTCAGAGTTTGAGAAGTATCTGAACTCTGTGAGGAATTTTGTGATGTAATTGGCAATTACTAACTTTTGAGCTTCATAAATATCCAACTTCGGTTTTCATAAGACAGTAGCTTGCTTGTGTGCACAGCCAGCAGGACACACCTCTGTCACATCCTTCTCGCTACCCCTTTTTCTTCCAGTGGATTCTTACTCAATACAAGGATGAATCAAATTATCTCTTTTTTTTTATATGCATTTGTTAAATGTTTATAAACCTGGGATTTGTAGACATCAAATAGCCCCGGGCCTTATTAATGGTCTGACTTTACACCAGCTATTAATAGGATCTGTAAAAATAAAAATGATGTAAATGACTCTCAGCTGGTCTAAATGAGGTCATGTGATTAACAAACTTAGAAAAGTCCCTGGCATGGAATACCATAATAATTATGCACATATGCTCATTATTTTCATAATTATTATTTATAAAAAATTGTGAACTCCTGAAAGGCAGGAAATAAGTTTGTTCAATTTTCCTGTGTGGCGATTAGAGGCAGTTATTTGCATGAGATAGTATTTGAACAAATGTTTGTTCAATGAAGACAAATTAATAAATTATGAAAGGCTACAAGCTGTTAAGATCTTCAAAAAGAACGTACTTCTTTTTTTCTTTCTTTTTTCCTCAAAATGCTGAGCAAATGAGTATTTTTATCATAGGGTCCATGCAATTGATCAGGATCCCAAATTCCTGGTGACTTAGCAAAATAATTGAGAAAGGCCACATATACAGTTGATTAAAATGTTTACTTTAGAAGTAAAAGTACAAAGTGGATCTTCTGCAAGCAAGCAACAGGCAAGAGGATTCCAGAGCCTATAGCTCTTTTCCCTGCTTCTTTCTGGGAAAGGATTAATTTCCTTGGACAGGGAAGGGAATGGATCCTTTCCTTTTCCTGACTGACAGAGTTAGGTTGTTAGATAACTTTGAAGGATCACCTTGCACATGGTCATTCATCCCATAATTTTAACAATATATATGAGGCGTGGGGTGAAATGAAAAGGGATGACACATTCTTCCAAGAACAGTTGACCAGGAACTCCAGATCTGTCCACACATTGGTTTGCTTCATTCCCATTATATCTAGCAATTACCTACAGGGCGTGTATAACCCAGTGTGATGAGGAAGACTAGGTAGATATAAAGCACATACAACTGCCCTTAGGGCAGAACAATTCTTTCCAGAAATGTGAAGCAGGATGTGGCTACTTTGTAACTCAGGGTGCATGTTGGAACACATTTGAACTCACAAAGGAACCCACTACATGGCCACAGATGGTGTAATGGAAAGAAAAGAAATTTATTTTCTTGCACCATTATGGCAGAAAAATATTAACATTAGAACAACATACTCACTGGCTAGTGGCAGACAGATGGTAACAAATTGATTCTTAAACAGTCAAATTCTTGTCTTTCTCCTGTGGTGTGTTATGTACTGTGAAGAACCAGGACCATCTGGGGCCTCTGAGAAGATGGCAAGGGACAACAGACGAAGCTCTGTTGCTCTCCTCACCTAGATGCCTGTAGAAGCTGCGTTTCTTCCACAGTGACATTGTGTAGATCCATTTAAAATGAAGGGTGACCATGAAGGAACCGAGAAGATCAGACAGTTTCCTAACTTTTCCTCAAATACACAAAGATAGTAAGTTGTTTGTTATTTTATTTTGTCTGTGAGAATTGACAGAATAACAAACATATGTCTGAAAAAGTATATACTCAAGTTATATTCATTGAATGAATCACTCAGTACTTTCTTTAAAAGAAAAAAAAACATTTTAAATACTGTCAGGAATAGGAGTAGAATTCTAGATGAGAGAAGAAACATTGAAAATGTCTGCATTGCCCCTTCTTCTTGAAACTCAGATTTCCTTCCCTCTAGAGTCAAGTTATTCCAGCAAAGCAAAGCAAGACTGCAGAAAAGTTAATTAGGGCCTCAGAGTCTTTTAGTAAGAGCAATGCAATGTCATGGTATCTGTTGCTTTCTTTCTAAGAGGTTTCTAGAATCCTGTCTCAAAGGTTCCCATCTGAAGAAAGTTATGCTTCTTACTGGAAAAAGGCAAAGCGAGCAGCTGCCCTCAGTGAACTGCCCATATTAACTCTTTTCTGTTCTTCCCTGACCTCAGACACTTGCTAGTGTCTAAGGTCTAAGGGGACATTCTCCTTTTAGGCTTCCTGACAGAGCTCCATTTGGTGTTTGAGGCACTGTGTATTTTCTCTTACTTTCACATGCTTTGTGACCTTATTCTGGCAAAAAGGGCATATGGCTCTTGACACTACTCTTTCCTCATTATAACTGCTTCGATAAACACTTTTTCTAGTTTTCCTAAAAATAATACTCAAAACACCTCATAATTTATTATCTGCTATAAAGTTTTCTTTGAACTATTATCCAACAGTATTTATAGAAACATAATTTTATCTTATAATATCTGTTCATATGATTTACATATTTTTGATGGCACAAGTGTTTGTAGCTCAAAAATATAAACCTGGGTTACCATGGATACATGCATACAGAATTTACAGAATTTCACTTCATCAATTTTTTTTAATTACAACTTATTTTTAGGGTATAGTAAGGGTTGGACAAAAACACTTATAACATTGATTTTCATTCCTACTAGGGTTATTAAATGTATTGCAGAGAATTTTTTCTTTTGATTTTTTTCTTCACTACTTTTCTTTTTTTTTTTTTGCCAAAGGGCACAGTTTAAACTTTATGTCAGAATGACTGATTAGCAGTCTGGGCTGACTTCTGCTAGCCCTCCTTCCTGCAGGTATGTCAAATGAGGTTTATATATAACCTCTGAATAATGCTCATTATAATGTGTTATAGTTAAGAACAATCCATGAGGGAACTCATAGGAAGCTAATTGGCCCAATCGAAGAGTGAAATGAAATCTTAGCATCCCCTTAAGAAAAATCCCCAAGATTGAAGGTATTCTGCCTATCTAAGAGCAGTGCTCCTATAATTAAAAATGGACTAGAAGCAAACAGTTACTGATCCTTAAGAAGTGAAAAGTGGAGAATGAAGTAATGACTGTCCACAGCCAGACCTAAGTTGGAATGTTCATGAGGAAAGATTTGGAAGTAAGGAATTGGAAAGGCTGTTTGTTTGTTTGTTTGTTTGTTTGTTTTGAGTAGGTCAAGACTAAGACAAAATTATAGTGACGGAATGGTTCTCCTTAAAATAACTTTTGGGACCAAGCATGGTGTTACAGTGTTCACAGTACCAAACCTGAATAACACAGAGGTTTAGGATCTTAAATCTTGAGTCATTTGGAGCTCTCTAACTCCTTTTTTCTTTTAATTAGTTTGGTCCTAAAGTAAGGACTATATGATATTGGAGATCAGTTTGTTAAAATGTATCTCAAAAAAAGAAACAAATGTGTTTGAAGTATGTAAACACATATAAGTGTATATACATTTACACATATGATTGAAAGCATTGAGTCAAGGAGAATGCCATGTTATATGGAACTTTGTAGAACTTGAGCATCTAATAATATGCCTGTTAGAGCTGCTATGGGTAAATGAATTTTTAAACATCATGGTTCACCAAGTTTTTGCTGTTATGAATTTGATAGTAACATTAAAATGTCAGCATCAGCTACTCTAATATTTTAGATGTCTAAATAGTTTAGGAATCACAGACAAAGATAGCTATTTGGCATAAACACTTCAGTAATTTATGCAGCCTGTTTCTTTAGAGAAATAAAAGCCAGCTTTTATATGAATGTCTCCAAAAGAACCACAAGCTTACTCAACAGTATCAATCAAACAGATGTAGGTGGACGGTAGCCTAGAGATAGAAAGAACTTAGAGTTTGGTAGAAGTTAAGCATGCCCTGGTGTTAGTACTGTATGGGAATTCTGGCACAGAGCTCAGATATCAGGGCAAGCTGCCTGGAAGATGTGCCACTTGAGATAATCACAACAATGGTCATATAACTGTCCCATAGTCTGGGGGAGGGTGGAATACTAGCCGAAGCCTCTGGGAACCGTCCATTTCTTCAGGCCCTTTCACCTGTGCTAGAGTTCAACTCCTCCTGTCTTCATATATACTTCAGAACATCCTCTATCCTGAGAATACAAAATGAGAAAGGCTGCAAATGCAGGTGAATTGGAGGTACCACCATGCCCTGATCCTGTCACAACAGCTTACAACCAATCCCTGATTGTCATTGACATTGACACAGTGCCCACCTCACTGGCAATGAGAGGTTAACTCTGGGAAGCAATTGTACATCACGTCCCAAAGCAGCTTTTCCTGAAATCACTACCGAGTACTACTGGTGTGCAAACCATTGCTTAAAGGTCTGTCTGAGGAGAATAAAACTGAAGATAGGCAGTTGCATAGAAACCAGCCATCCTGCACAGGGTTGGGGATGCTGTCTAACAAGAGCCATTTGTCTTGAGTAGTAAGATTGAAGTCTGCTCTACAGTAATGAACAGAAGGGGTAGAAAAAGAGCTCAGCTTTTCTTTCAAGCCTATACCCTTGATTATACTCAACATTTCTCAAATTTTTATACAACCTGAAGGTTAAAATTGAAACACAACCATTTTAACAAAACTCGGTTTAAATGTAAAGACATTCAGGTAGTCCTTTGCATATATTATAGAGCAAATGAGTGGAATTTCAGACAGTCAAAACATATCAAGTACAGAAACAAAATATGGAACTTGGTCATGCAGAAGATATTAGTTCATTAGAAAATCAAAAGTTAATGTCAAAGTGATTGAGATCTTGTAACAGAGCAACTAGCAGAACTATGCATATGAATGAATCTGGAACAGGTTGTTTAGTCCTTCTATGAAATATAATAAAAATGTATTGTAAGTAGCAGTAATTCTGCTTTCTTTTTTCAGTGACTCTGAGATCTGCCTTCAATGGTGTCTTATTTTATTTCAAATTTAGACATTCCAGTCGTGTACATATAATCACACTAGCTCAGAATATTCCTGTTTGAAAAGCCTTTTAGCCTAATAAATAATACATAGATAATATGGGAAGTGGGACTAAGGGTTTTCTAAGAATATTCACTTTGAAACTATCCACAGACTCAGAGTCAATGAACAAGAGTGTCATGTTCACCCTGAAGTTAAATACAAAAATTCTGGCTTCTTACAATCATCTTGAGTTCGGTTTTGTCCATAACTACCAAAATTCAGCTTTCATCTACATTCAGTATTTTTGTCTTTGTTTTACACGCTTATACTTTTTTTTAAGCTCTGTGAGGACACTAGGCCCTCAGCCAGCTTCATATGATTTATCCCTCAAAATCAGAGCACATTAGTGATTGTTCTGAATGAAGTTTTAAAGGTGTATTCTATTAAGTTATATGAATGCAGCTGTCTGTGTAGGAGTATATCTGCACATGAGTGTGTGTTTAAACATGGATGCCAGAAGTGAACACGAGATCCCGAGGAGCTGGAGCTTCTGGCACATGCACGATTCCCAGACTGTCCCATGGGTGCTGGGACCCCAGCTTTAGTGTTCATGATCATACAGTGAGCATGTAGCTGCTCAGCCATTTTTAAAGTCCCTGAATTAAGTTTTAATGCCTTGATACAGCTAACTAAATTACCGAAGTTATCAGATAAAGACTCAAAAACTGATGAACATGACAACAGCCTACCTCACTCAGTTTGTTGAGCAATGTTTTTCAATAATTTATTTTTTATTCACTTTGCATCCTGATTGCAGCACCCCCTCCCTCTGCTCTTCCCAGTCTTCCCCTTACAAACCCCTTCCTCCATGACCCCTTCCCTTCTCTGGTTCAGTGATCTAGATTTGAATGCTCATAGGAATAACAATACAAAAACACACACAAAAAATATGATGTACATGTTTTTTCATATTTTTTACTTGAATGCAAACATGAAAAATAAACTAGATGTCAAGGTCATCTAGAGGTTACTTTTGAACATAGAGTCTGGTTTGATTTTATTATAATAGTTCTGGACTGAATAACTCCTTTGGGAATACCCAGTGTCCCCGCAAACACAGTCAACTGCTTTATTCTTTCTCTTAAAATCATAGCCTTCTTATGTTTGTACTTTAATTATTTTATTTATACAGCTCCTTTTACTGTAGCACATGCAAGAAGTATATTAATATTCATATTTTCTGGAATATCTGTGACTAATCCATTCAGATCTAGTCTTGTGGTCTTTCATTTGCATCTGTAATGCCTGGCACAGTAGGTGTTCTATACTTAAAGAAGGGGAGGAAAGATAAGACAAGGAAAGAAAAGAGGACCACCTTGAAGCAACCACTGAGGAATATTTTGTTTCTACTTTTTCGGAATATACTGTGCCATTAAAATGTTTCCAAACATTATTCCAGAATGGTATGAATATTCAACTTTGGGTAGATGGTCAAGATGTCACATTGAGGAAAGGGAAATGCTGAGAAAGGATAGTATTGGAACAAAATGGGAAGATGGGGAAGAGGAGGGAAATAAGCTTTTCAAACCTCCAGACATTTCCTTTAAGAGGAAAAGAAGCTATTGCCTATAGGGACTGAAACACCAGATGCATGCTATCTGGGTCCAAATGTTTCTCTGCCACTTCCCAGTGGTGCAATGTTGAGGGTACTGCACTAATCACACTCACAATTCACTCCATAGACATGTTTTTATTGATGCCTTCCACTACTGGTAACAGAAAACAGACCGTGGCTTGAATAAAATATTTGATGATCTGGGATATCTAAGAAACCTTGTTGCCAAATGATTGTCCTTTGCTTTACAACACACATGTGGTGTACTGGACTGAGAAGTTTCTATCTAACACTTGGCTCCCCCTTTCTAGTATTATGACACTTGCTACAGCATCAGATGCCATGTCCTGAGGTAGCATAGTCTCATAGGTAGGGCAGGAATTGAGTGCCAGTATGGGGCACAGCATGGTCCAAAAGGATTGGGACTTGCTTTTCTTTCTTTCTTTCTTTCTTTCTTTCTTTCTTTCTTTCTTTCTTTCTTTCTTTC
>NW_021604599.1:9925210-9943016 GCF_004785775.1 Grammomys surdaster | reverse complement strand
TTCTTTCTTTCTTTCTTTCTTTCTTTCTTTCTTTCTTTCTTTCTTTCCTTCAAGACTTCCACTCTACCATCATATTTTTCTACTTATTGACTAAAACTAGGTATAAAAAACCTCTGGAAACCAACATCTTATTTTTCTAGCCTCTCTGACAGCAGAAATAAGAAAAGAAGAGCTGGCAGTTGAATAGCCAGCCTAAGTGTATGCCACTGTTGGGCAGGCATATTAATGCTAGTATCATGCTTGGGACAGCAAAAGTATTTAATTGCTTCTTTTATGATTCATCGCTCTAGGCTAAAGTAAAAAAAAATCATTCTAATATAAGTTAATGTTTCCTGTGGGATAGCAGACCAGTTACTTCCAACTAACATATATTTAAAATGATTTATAATTTTCTGTGTTACTTTTATTGCTAATCCTTTCAGAGTTTTTGTTATCTCCACCCCTACTGAGTTTTGCATGAATTTCCAAATATGACAAGTAGTTTGTTCTTGTTCAGGTGACTAAAAAATATTACAGTGGTTTTCCTAAAATATCAATTAAAATGAGTGAAGATTTATTTCAATTATTTTAATATAGTCTCAAGAGTCGAGGTCGGAATTTTTCCTTAGAGCTTTGTAAGTTATGAAATTTTTACTGTGGAGAACCGCTTGAGATAATAACTTGCCACTCACCCATCTCAATGCACTGCTAGCTAACGGGAATTTCATCATCTAATGCATCCTTCCTACCAATCTAATCTTCAAGGACACTGATTATTTCCATTAGAGCATGAATTACAGTGAGAAAGAAGAACAAACAGAGAAGGTAAGATAGTATATGTGCAGGAAATCAAATAAGACTCAAAGAAGAAAGAAGAAAAACAATCAAAACACAGCACTGAGAAAACATAGGACTGAGAGTAAGATGATGACCATTGTTACTTCGTAGGAAATTGTCTGGGTGACTGCTCGTAATGTGCCGAATAGGGAATATTTTTGAAATGGAGGCTCATCCAGACCATAGAATAGAGTATACTGAAAGGCTTGATGTTGCTAGGATAAATAGAACCCCTAAATTTAAATTAATTAGTGGATGGGATATTGGTAATGGAATTCACAGGCTTAGGGCAAGGGGAAACGATAGAGTTGGTGCAATAATAAATAATGATACTGAGGTTGTTGAAAGGTGTATTGGTTCTTTTATCAATAGTTTTATAGCCCCTCCAAATGGTTGTAGAATACCATATGGACCTACGATGTAAGGTTACATCACAGCCCTTCTAGAAACCAGAAAAGACAAAAGTAAAGAATCCACAACCAAGTCTGTTGTGCTATAAAATTATAGGGCCTCTTTGTTGTTGATTTGCTGCCAATCAAACTACATTATCAAGCAATACTTATTGACACCATAGGACAAGAGCATAAAGCCAAGCTAAGTAGAAGAGCAGATACAACCATAGTGATCATGGTTTCATTTTCCAAGGATGCAAAGGCAATTCTACAAATGAAAACAGTCTCAACAGTATGGGAACAATGAGATTATATGAGATTATATATAGATATATGAGTTTATATGAGATTATATATATATATATATATATATATAATTTTTAAAGTATCTATTCTCCCTTTCCTCCCTCCTACCCTCTCATGTCTCACATCCCCTCCCTTCCAAACTTATGGATCCATTTTTAAAATCATTGTTACACGTAAGGAAATTACTATAAAAATGCAACGTGTTGAGGCTATTCAGTTGCTGACGTGTGCATGTTTCTAGGCTGACCATCTGCTGTCCATAACCAATTCAGGAACCATCTAGAGTAGGGCCTGATGGTGAGATCGTCACCATTTACACCGGGATGTTCTATGTTATTGAAATCTTTCAGGTCTTGTTGAGGCAACCATGCTGCTGGAATTTCATGAATGTAGCTTCCCTGCCACAGCTAGAAGGCACACTCTCACCACAGACCTCCCAATCCTCTGGCTTTTACAACATGTCTGTCCACGAGGCCTCTTTTTAAATGTCCTAATCACAAAACTTTCCGTGTCAATATTCTTGATTAAAACAAAAAACAACAAAAAAAATCAAACCAAAACAAAAAACCTCCAAAACAAAGAAAACAAAAACAAATAAAAAACACACCCCCAAAAAAACCTGTTTTCATGTTTATATTAGAAAACCAAACAATTACTTTAAAAGTCTATTTATAAATGAGAGCTATCAGAAATGTACATGGTCATTTGAAATGTAGGGCATTGATAGTCTATGGGTGCAAAGGGCCAATCAGAGACAAAAAAATAAAATAAAAACAAACAACCTCCCCAAGAAGGCTGGATATAATTTCTGCTTTAACTGGGTACAATGTTGGGAAAGTGGACTAAATGCAAACATAATATTCATTGAGTATTGTTTTGTTCTGTCTTAAGCACTTGTCTTAAAATGTAACCCATTTACAACAAAGTTTACCTGTTTGAAGTATGTAACTCAGTTATTAGAGGCTAGAAGGGGTGGCTCATAACACTGGTATCTCTTTCTGAGAACCTGTGTTCAGTTACCAGCACCCACACAGCAGTTCACAACTGTTTAGCTAAAATTCCAGGATTGAAACAATGTCCTATGCTGGCCTGTGCAAGCACAAGGCATTCATGTGGGGCATAGACATCTGTGCAGACAAACTGCCCATATACATATAAATGAATAAAAATATTAAAACTCAATTATTAGACCTACTATGTTAAATTAACCAACCACCAGTCAGAGTTTTGTTACAACAAGGAAGAGGTGGATTGATTCTGCATAGATGTTTCCATACATAATCAAACATTCCACAGAAGGGCAGAGATTTTTATCTAATAGTCCAATGCAAATTAGTATCTTCATATTCTGTACATTTCTAAGTATCTTGAATTCAGGCAACAGCAATCGTTGAACATACCCAATGATCATTGCTACTTGGGAGCTGAAAAGTGCATGACTGTTCTCTGGAAATGCCCAAGAGCCAGTATGAACCTAGACAGGATGGGGTCGGATGGAGGGAGTAGGGAAAGGGAGGCCAAGAGGCCTTCCATGCAAGCCAGCCAGCCAGGTGTGAGGGAGGGCTTAGGTTTCATTAGTCTTCTGATTCCTAGTATTTTTCTCTCTGCAAAGTATCATTTTCTATTTTTAGTTGTAAAAAGTTCCTTCAACAAATATTTAAAACTTTTTAAACAGGGTGAAATATTAGTTTCCAAGGATACTTAAAATGTGTCACGCAAGCCTGAAGCTTCCTTTTGGACATTTTGCAGAAAATTTGAATTGTTTCCCTGTGTGTCCTTTAGTGACATATCAAAATGAGAAACCGGTGAGGATTCAATTTCAAAGCCACGTGTTGAATTTGGAAAATTTAAGAGAAATAAAAGAACAGCTACCTTTTATCCAAGGAAACAGATTAAGATAATTGTAATTGCTCGGCAGGTTTAGCAGAGGAAAGGCTGACATAATTACTTGATACATTGTCTATAAGCCCTCTAATGGGTCCTCAAAACTCCCTTATCAGAACTCATTTCTCAATGATGCTGTTGTATTCTGGTGAGCTTGTCTCGAATATTTATTTAAGTGCTTAAGTTAATCTGTTCACTCGATCCTTATTAGACCACCAGACTTTTCTTTGATCTTCTCTCTACAAGAGAAGTTCTATCAATCAAAAGGAATAGCTTTTGCCTAGAAAAGGTCGGGAAAAGTGGTTATATGTAACCCTGATTTCTCTAAATAGTATCCTTTTCTTCTTTTTCTATTTTGCGTAAATTTCAATTGTTTGATAAAAATTAGCTTTGAGAAAAAGCCATATCACCCAGTTAACTCTTTTATGTAGCACACTTTACATGACGCAGAGCTCAACTCTTCTGGGGAAGTCCTACCTCAGTCTATAGGTCTCAAAAAAGATTTTCTGTGAGTGAACACTGAAGATATCATGTTCATATTTTTCAGTTGATGCCATTTGTTTTCCTCTTTGTGGCCTTGCCAGCTCTGATTTGTTTCTAAATGCATTTCATTTTTCTTGTTCTCTTTGGATTGAATTCAGGGTCTTGATGTTGCTAGGCAAGAGCTTTGCTCATTAGTTAAACCCAGATTGCTAAGGTCATTCTCCATCACATTCCTGATTAAATTTGATTCCAGTATTTAAAAATCTCAGGGGTGTCACAACAGACTCTGGCCCACTCTCTTTGGTCCATCCCATTCAAGCATCATGATCTCCCAATTCTGACTATACTTTGCCATATAGAATGGCTCTTTGTATTTAACATGTTCCAGGATCCTTTTACTCCATTGGCTTCCCTGGGCCTATACTAGCATCTCTCAATTCTACGTCTAAATATCCTGTATTCTTGAGCTTCATGAAATGTCTTAGAAACATCACATCCCCTAGCTGGTCCCCCTATGCTCCCAGGTCTCAGTGAATCTCTACACTGGATCAAAGAGTACATCTGAGAGAAGAAATGTGCTCCCTTGCCTTAATGGTGTCTTCTTACTCCACTTGTCAGCATGATATAGCCTAGAACAGTGGTTCTCAAACTTCCTAACACTACAACGCTTTAACATAGTTCCTAATGTTGTGGTGACCTCAACCACAAAATATTTTCGTTGCTCCTTCATAATTGTAATTTTGCTACTATTATGAATCATCATGTGAATATATTTTGGAGATAGAGGTTGGCCAAAGGGGTCATGGCCCACAGGTTAAGAACCATTGGCCTAGAGTAATCTGAGATAAAAATGTCAACTGAGGAATTGCCTAGGTCATAGTGATCCATGGGCATGTCTGTAGGGGGATTGTCTTGATTATTAGTTGATTTAAGAGTGACTAGCTAGCCCATAATGTTTGGTACCATCCCTGGGAAAGTGGGCCTGGTTTATATGACAAAATCTGTCAGAGCAAGAGCTTGTGAGCGATCAAGCAAGCAGCATTAAACTGTAGTTTCTGTTCTGAATTCCTGCCTGAAGTCCTCCCACCATTATTTCCCTCAATGATGAACTGAAACATGGAAGTATAAGTCAATAAACCCTTTTCTTCCCTAAATTGTTTTTAGCATGACAGCAAGATAAAAATAGAAAACAAATACACTACAATAGTACCAGAACATGTTAAGAACATTAAGCATGTTAGAATTCTTTACCAAGAGATTAAGGTATGGTTATAGGAAGAGTTCATTGGAAAGTAAATAGGAACTAGGAAATGAAGGGGGTCAATACTGAGGATGTGAGTTCTAATTCCGTGGTATTAGTTATGCCTAGTTTCTCAGGTAGATGAGTAGGTCACTTGTCACGTTTTACTTCAACAAATGGAAAGTTCTGTTCGCTATCAAGGATTGGAGACTTTGAGAACAAAGTACAGGATGAAGCTAGCCATCTTGTTTCCTACATATGGCTTAGTCCCTCTCCAAAGTAAGGTTTAATGCATTAAACTTTCTTTTTAAAATTTTTTATTGGATATTTTATTTATTTACACTTCAAATGTTATCCTTTTTTCCGGGGTTTCCCTGAAGAAATATCCTATCCTATCTTCCCTCCCCTGCTTCTATGAGGATGCTTCTCCACCCATCTATCCACTCCTGCCTCCCCACCCTGGCTTTCCCCTATACTGGGGCATAGAGTCTTCCAAGGACCAAGGGCCTCTCCTCTCATTGATGTCTGACAAGGTCATCTGCTGTTACAGATGTAGCTCGAGCCATGAGTCCCTCAATATGTACTCTTTGGTTGGTGATGTAGTCCCTGGGAGCTCTAGGGGAGGGGGGGGTTGTCTGGTTGGTTGATATTGTTGTTCTTCCTATGGGTTGCAAACCCCTTCAGCTCCTTCAGTCCTTTCTCTAACTCCTCTATTAAGAACCCTGAATTCAGTCCAATGGTTGGTTTCGAGCTTTTGCTTCTGTATTTGTCAGGCTCTGGCAGAGCCTCTCAGGAGACAGCTATATCAGGCTCCTGTCAGCAAGCACTTCTTGGCATCTGCAATAGTGTCTGGGTTTGGTGTCTGTATATGGGATGGATCCCCAGGTAGGGCAGTCTCTGGATGGCCCTTTATTCAGTCTCTGCCCCACACTTTGTCTCTGTATTTCCTCCCTTGAGTATTTTGTTCTCCCTTGTAAGAAAGACTGAAGCACCCACACTCTGGTCTTTCTTTTTTTGAGCTTCAAACAAAAGCTAAACAAGGAATTCTCAAGTGAGGAATATCAAATGGCTGAGAAGCACCCGTAGAAATGTTCAACATCTTTAGTCATCAGGGAAATACAAATTAAAACAGCCCTTAGATTCCACCTCATACCAGTCAGAATGGCTACGATCAAAAACTCAGGTGACAGCAGATGCTGGCAAGGATATGGAGAAAGACGAACACTCCCCCATTGTTGGTTGGATTGCAAGCTGGTACTACCACTGTGGAGATCATTCTGGTGGTTCCTCCTCTAGAAATTGAACATAGTACTATCTGAGGTCCCAGCTATACCACTCCTGGGCATATACCCAAAAGATGCTCCAACATATAACAAGGACACATTTCTTGAGTAACTAGGTACCAATTTTGTGCTCTTTCTTCTTGAGAGCTGCTATCTTCTACAGGTTTTGATTTTCTATGATGTGTGACTTTCCTGTCCCCTTAATTAAATTACTTTGATGTTTCATCCTTATGAGCATTATGTACTAAACTCTTTGTATTCTCAGCTTTTGGTTTGGATGCTGGACACATAGCAAACACTGAGAAATTAGGAGAATTAGCACATTTATCTAACAGAAATGGTCAGTGAAAATTCAATCATATTTAAATAATATCCTCATAAATTTGATAAAGTGTTAAGTATGTGGTCATGCTGTGAGAATGATAGATAAAATCTTATACTTTAATATATACTTATGCTGTTCCTGAACCAATTTTATTTATAATAACGATGAATGGCATTGGCAATGTGACTATTTTGCTCTACTGAGAGAATAAAATATAGCATAATTTGCTAGTGTTTTCCATTTCTCTGAAAATACTCAGATATATTTGTGCAGATGTCTCATAACATAAACTCCCATAGCAATTCAGAACTGTCCTCTTATACCTGTGACTTGGTGATGCTTTGGGTGAATTAGCACCTTAGGGCCATCTTCTCCCATAGGTTCAGTACAAAGTATCTGACAATGGTCACTTTGTATAAACAATAAAAGGAATGCTGAAAATGCTTAATTTGTGGCAAGTTTGTAATGGATAAAAACATCTGTGGAATTGGTCATAAAATAAAAAAAATTATGCTAGCTTTGTTAAGAATTCAACAGCACACTTACTTTTCTGACATTTTCCCAAGTCTCAGAGGAGTAGACTGAAACAGCCCGGTGTTTACCCTGCTGGTTGTTAGTATAGTCACAAGAATTCAGTTGCTTTGGCTTTTGGAGTAGTCTATACTGTGCAATTATGTCTTTGTGGCTTCTGCTTCTCATTCTCCCCTCTGTCTCCACACACACAATACAAAGTAACATGTGGAAGAATTTTTATAAAATAAAGGGAACTATAAAGCACAAGGGCGACCGAGAATGTGTGACTATTTTACCGGCAAGGTGCCAACAGCAATGCCATTTACGGGAATTTCTACGCTTTAAAACACAAATAAATTTTGGTTCCAAGTGAATACTTGAGGAACCACTACTATAACTCAATTATGCTGGAAATTATTATAATTGATGATCCAGCAATTTGGGATTTGGGTTGTTGGTTTTTTTTTTTTGTTTTTTGGTTTTTTGTTTTTTTTTTCTTGTAAGGTTATATTTGTTAGAGTCATTCTTGAGTTTTTAAATCTGTGGACCTTTTATCTATTTTTCTTTTCCTATAGGGAGGGGTAGATGAGTTCTCAAAGGGGACCTATCCCCATCCAGTTTTGCACCACCATTGACAGTTCTGGAATCCCACTTCTTTGTTTCCTGGCTTCCCATCCACAGGACACAGTGTTGGCACTGATCTATAAAGTCTCTAGTGGCTGAGCTTCTGACAAACTCAGAAATTTAGGTTACATTTTTTTCAGCAACAACGTGTCACCCATTTTGCCAGTCAATTTTGTGGTAGCAATTACTGCCACGTGGGATGATACTGGATTGGATTTATCTAGACTGACATGAAAGTACTTTAAGGCCTATGGAGTCTTTAGTTTATAGAAATGGTGTTTGTGAATGGGTTCAAGGCTCTTAACAACATCTGACAGTATGAAGCAATGAATGTTGTTCGGGATGGATCACAGATTATATCATTGAAAAGAAAATCTTTGTCTTCTGAATTGTAAATTGAAAAAAATTACAGCTGTGTTTTAATGAGCCAGTAATAAAGACAAAAAATATGGGCTATGACCTACTCAAATGTAAGTAAAAAAATTTTACTAATATTTTAAATCCAGTGAGAGAGATTAAAAAGAACGTACACATATATTCAAGCTTTTATCTAAACTTGAGTTAAAATGACAGTTATTCACAGAATCTAGGCCACGTATATAAATGTTAAGATTCGCTTTCAATATAAAAATTGAAAGATGAATAGAAAACCATTAGCAACTAATGTGACAAGGGATAATGTTATTAATATAAAATCATATTCAAGAATTAACGAGAAAAATTAAACTCTAACAGAAAAAAAATCATTTGATAGGATTTCAAATGACCATAGCAAAAATAGATTCTTGTCAGTTACAAAATAGAAATACATATATTTATTTTTCTGTTATCAACTT
This sequence comes from Grammomys surdaster, assembly GCF_004785775.1. NCBI lineage: Eukaryota > Metazoa > Chordata > Mammalia > Rodentia > Muridae > Grammomys > Grammomys surdaster. Next base: position 9,934,314 of record NW_021604599.1, on the reverse strand, counting down.
GGCCACAAACAAATTTAATTAGATTCCAAGTTTATCTGTAATTCACTAATAAGTAATTCTTACTTGGTGCTGAAGGGCATATGAAATGGTATTTTGGTGGATGGTAGGGTGGCAATATCTATAAAAAGTCTAGAAAAAAATGTTTACCATGTATAAATTAACCATTCCTCAGCTTGAACTGTCTCTTTAAAGTGAAATCAAAGATGTACACATAAATATGTGATCATTCATCCATTACAAAGGTATTTATAAAATTAAAATGGAAGCAGGCTGAGTATTGTCTATTCTCGAACATGACTGATTCAATGTAAACATTTAGTGTTTTCAGAATATTCAAAAGTTTATATATTAATCAGATACAATCATAATAAATGCATATAAATTAAGTGACCTAAAATATTTGATTAAATATTCAAAAGCCACATCAGGAATTGTAAATATTGTTAGTCAGCTTTCTGTTACTATCACAAATACCTAAGGTAATCAACTTATAATGAGAAATGCTTTATTGCGGCTCACAGGTTTGAGGGCTTTAGTTCTTGGCTGGTGGACATATTTGATTTGGCAGAATAGTGTGCTAGGAGTTCATGGCAGAGAAAAGCCATGCACCCCATATCTGTGTCAATACAGAAAAGAGAGCTGGGCTCTTGATTTTTCTCTTCAAGCTATGCCCTCGGTGACCAAGAGATTCCAAATACAATAGTTTCATTACTTCTAAATAAGGGCATTCTAATGAATAACCTTTAAAACATGGACTTCTGGGGTCATTACAAATGTAAATCAGAGCATAAGTGATTGCATTTTGTTTTATTTTCAACAGTAAAAATAGTTATTATAAGAGGAAATATAGATATGTTTTCTCTGACTTATATGCTAAATTCATCAGTTTTGACCATGTAGTTTACCAGATTCTAGCAACGTTAGAAGCTAAGCGTCTCCCACTGAATTGAAGACAGAATGTCTCCACTACCCTGAGAAGGTTCTTTGTGGCCTTTTCTTGTCAGATCTTTCCCATGAACAATTGCTGGCATCCATGATTCTCATGTTTGTCGCTCTTGGTTCGTCTTCTCCAGAATTTCATGCTTTTGAGATTTATTCATGCCAATGTTGGTGTCATTAATTTTTCTGAAGATTATATATTGAAAGTAGACTCAGTACATGGTTCCACCTAAGAACTAGCCATGTTATGAAGAGAGTGATGATGAAAGAAGCAAGATACAGTAAGGCTAGAGATACTGGGGTAAGTCAAGTCATGTTCAATGAGCTTGTTTGTTCATCGGTAAAACTAAGTAATTCTATCTTCCTTAGCAACATGTCAGCATGTTTGTGGATAAGGAATCATAATATGCTTGTGAGGGATCAATTTTAAAGTATCATCATTATTTATTGTGGTTATTGTTGTTGTGAATCTGGTTGCTACTGCTGATGTATAGGTGACTATGGCTACACTTTTAAATAGAGATTTGCATTTATATGTAATACAGGCTCTAATCAATAAAGATGTATTCTCTATATAAAGACTCTTACTGGACTGTCTTCACAGGGATGTCTGACACTGTTATGCTTTAATGAGTGGTAACAGGATTCTTTAACAGGACTTATTTCATATCATTTCTTTTACCTGTAGTGCTATGTAGCTCATTTTGCTTCTCCTTGCCAAGTATTTCTCTGCTTAGAGCTTGTCCTGTAGTTGAAGCAAGAGCCTATAGGTTTTTTGTTTCATTAATTTTTGGTAGCAGTTCTTAGACTTTTAAGAGGTATGGTGTTAAGATTGAGAGAAACCAAAAGCGCCTGAAGAAAATTTCAGTTTGTTACTATACAGTATGCAGTATGAGACTCTCCTAAATGACTTGAAAGAAATTTTTGTAATAAATATGTCCAGTCCAGTTATTCTTACTAGTTCGTTCTGCAGCCAACAGACTTTGACTGACTTCACACCATGTTCCAGAAACACTGCTGTAATTTAGTATACTGCTGACGACTGTCCTCGAGACATTACATCGAAATAGGAGGTGGAGAGCAGAAAGAAGTAAATCAACCCTATAAACAGTTATAAATTCTAAAAGGTAGAAAAGAATAGAAAGAGGAAGAGATGCAATTGGTGCTAAGAAACTGCTGGGGATGTGCTGGAAGGACTCTTGGAGATCCCATTCAAGCAGGGTTCTCAGCCTCAGGAAGGGGTCACTCTTGTGAGGAGCTGGAAGAAGGGGCACTGGCAGAAGAAAGAACACACACAACAGTCCTGTGACAAGAAATTCAGAAGCTAAAAGAAATGATAGTTATTGAAGTATGATGAGTAGTCATAATGGTCCAGAGGTAAGGCTGGAAAGATGCGCAGAATCAGTGACTCGCAATATGGAAACCCAAGGTGGGGAGTAGATTGTCCCCCAGACCCATAGAGAGGACAGGATAGCTTCATTCATGATAGTGACTTGCCTTGATCTTTTCAAATCTTGTATAGTTTTATGAAATGGAATTAATCATTCTTTCATTTGATCTGTGGCTGTTTACTTGCATATGATTTTATTAAAGGACATATTATACATATATACAAAGGACATATGTAGTATAACCTTAGTTACCCATTATTTTGTGTTTACTTTTTCAGGATTTCATATATGAGATATGTAATAATATACTGTATGGATATTACTTCTTCCCTTGCCTCTCCCTCTTCCAACTCTTTCAGGGTCTTTCCTTGACTCCCTCTCAAATTCAAGATAATACATATACATGTACATGTATATATACATATATATAGATAGATATAGATAGATAGATACATATGTCTGTGTATTTAAATAATTATATCTATAGTCATTTAAATATAATTGTGATAATTATTCAAGCTTTATTGATTTTTTATGAGGTATTATAATAGAGAAAAAGAAGGATAATGTTCCCAAGGGGTAAGAAACATTGAGTAATAGTTTTTTGGTAAATGATAGAAATTAAACCCTTACATTAAGTTTCAGAGAAAATAATAGAAAAGGAAACAGAAATACTCCAACAAGTCAAAGGATACTCAACTATTTACATTTATATATCAATATATTTTTATGTTATTATATATAAATACATTATATATGAACATATATATGTATGTATGAATATGTATGTATATATGTGTGTGTGTGTGTGTGTGTGTGTGTGTGTGTGTGTGTATAGACATATATATATAAAACATCTCAAATTTGAGTCAGGGGACACTGGAAGATTTGGAATAGAAAGGGGAAGAGATAAAAATGATATCCATACAGCATATATATATATATTCCTACTGAGTCCACTTAGTATAACTTATATATATATTGTTTAGGACTGACCACTTTCAATTGGATAAGCTCTTTTCCCTGAATAAAACTTATTTTCTTTCTCTCAGTAGCTAATGATTTACTGTAGCTCTTCATCTCGGCATAGCACCTTGTAAAATGCCCCCTGTTTACAGTGGCATGTCACCTGGTGTTGTCATTATTCAGGTCTTGTTTAAGCAACCAAGTTGTTGAGATGTTATGGATACAAACTTCCTTGTAATGGTTAGAACACAGTATCCGGCAGCAGGTGCCATGGTTCTCCAGCTCTTAAAACCTTTCTGCTTCTGCTTTCATTATTTTTCCAGAAACTTAATGTAAAGGTTTCATTTGTATCTATTATTCAACAAAAATACTATTACTTAAGGTCTACCCCCTTGGGAGCATTTTCCTTCCTTTTGTCTATTATAATGCCTCACGTAAAAATCAAATAAGCTTAAATCATAATCATAATTAAACGATTACATAGATATCTTTGAGTTTATTGGCTGTGATAGCCACAGTGCATCTGGAGCCATTTATTGTTGTTCTAAATATCTAGACTGGTGTGTCTCATCAGGTATATGAAACTGTTTCAATTGCCTTAAAAGTAGGTTTGCTTAAACATGTCAATAAATCTCACACAATATATAAAAACCATTTCTCTGAAACTTGCAGAATAAACTTATGTATATACTTAGCTTTTAATTTAAGCACTGATTTCCTGATCTAGAAAATGTAGGTAGAAATAAAACGTAGTTAATAATGAGAGGTAAACAACTTTAAATATGTAAGAAAAACTGAACCTGACATAACCTTGTAAAAATATTGTTTTTAATTGAGCAGATACCATGTTGGAAAGGAACTGTTAAATAACTATTGGAAATGCCAAGTGAATATGGACAGCCTTTGCCTCACTGTGGACATCTGCCCACTGGCACTACAAAGTGGGAAGGGAAGTGAGAGTCAATAGAGAAAACAAAAGCCAGAGCCATTGAAGGACTGTGCTCTCCAGTCTCAGGTGTTAAGGTGAATTTTCTCTCCAGCATTGCTTTGTCTCTTCAACATCTCAAATGCTGGTTTCTTCATGGAAAGTCAAAAGAACTTCGTTTCATCCTAGTTTTTTTAAATGGCCCTCAGTATCTTGTAACAGGTAAAAATATAGATGATATAATGAGATGGACCTGGGTTTAAGTCTACCTTGCATCATACGATCTCCTGAAGGAATATCGACTTGAGGGACTGTTCTTTTGTTTGTAATAGTGATATAATGCTACAAACTTCCTGAGTGTATTCAGAAGCATAAACTGTGCTCTTGGTACATAATACTCTTTGTAGTTGGTACGCAACAAGCGGTCAATCACTTTGTCATTATCACAATCAGTTCTCTCTGTTTTAGCAATTAAGACTTACAAAAATTATACTAATTCCCAGATAACTTAAGAGGGTTTCAAATCCTGGCTTCAAGTTGCATTGATTTTAATCCCCCTTCACAAAAAATAAATAAATAAAAATAAACAAATCCCTAAATATAAAATTGGTCAACCAACTAAAATCGTCTAATTCCCGAGCTGCTATGAATAAGGCTCATAGTCGTTGAAAATAAGATAACAGAATGCATATAGGGATACATTTTCTTGAAGAATGATCAGAATAAATAGCAAGTACAATAAGTACTATTTTCATTAGCTTTCATCATGAAATTCCTCTCTGAGGCAGAGCCACCACTTTGAAGATTTTCCAGATCACAGTATGTCCCTGTTTCCCAGGTGAGCAGACCTTATGTTCTAATGTGGTGTTGGCCGTCGGCATGAGAGGCTCAACATGCACAAGACTCAATGTGGCTGGAATACTCAGCTCTCGTTGGTGAGAGCCAGAAGACATTTTCAGGGGTATATACACTGTTTGATTTGAATGTTTGCATGTTTGACTAGTCCGTGGTCAATACCTTTCTTAAGCTGCACTGTTAACAATACATTTCTGAGATTTTGTTCAGCTGATAGAATCTCTTCAAGAAGGAATTAAAGATTGACTGCTTAAGTCTCCCTAACCCACATATATTAATATATTAATGCATTAGTTCCATACCAACTTGGTAAGGCTGATGAATTTCATCTAATATACTGTATACACAGAGGTGTAACTGTTTGTACACACTTGTGTCACATACACCTAAGCTTACAACAGAGAGAAGAGGTGCTGTAACAGAGTCATAGATATCGGGAAATTGTGACTATGAAGTAGTTAAAAATGAACAGCTCAAGTTCTCACACTTTTAACAAGGCTCCATGGACTTATTACAATTTTAGAATCAGTGCAAAAAAAAATCACTCCCGTTGTGAATGGAAGTAATAGGATTTCAAAGCCCAGTGTGGATTCTCTTAGTTCCTGGCCTTTTAAATCTGTTGTGCACTTTATGTGTGTGAGAGTGATTTTTAAACAATAGTTTATTAGTTATTTGAGAATTTCATATAAAGGTGTTTGATCTCCTTTACCTCCCTCTTTTCTCCTTCCCTACCCACTCAACTTTGTGTCTTCTTTTTTTAAGCCATCAAGGTCAATGGGTGATGCCCAAATATTCTTGGTTGTGTGCTCTTCTATTGGTTCATGGTCAACTTACCAGGGTCCTACTGATTCACCTTCTCTCCACAGCTATCAGTCCCCAGGAGCTCCTCTACCAGGGGTAGAACTTCCTGTCCAGCTGCCCTGTCCCTGCTGGGGTTTACTCTGGCTTAGGTTTGCACAGGTTTTGTGTGTGTTGCCACAGTTGCTGTGTCCTAAGGACACTGATTCCTTGTAGCCATCCCTGCCTCAGGCTCTTATACATCTTCCATCTTCTCTTTGACAATGATCCCTGACCCTTCAGAGGTGGGGATGTGGCATATATGTTCCAATTAGCATGTGTGGTCTTTATTTTTAGTGAGATACGAGCTGTTTGCCTAACTTTTTGTTTTCTAATGCAACGTGTGTGTGTGTGTGTGTGTGTATACATATATAGTAGTTTCATATCTTATTTCTAGATGTGTGGTTGCCTTTTAGCTGCAGGAAGGGTAGCTATCAGGAATGTCAGGTGTGTGTATCTACCCTCTGGTTCTCTGAAGTGGCTTCTCCTATCTGAATTTTAAAAATGGGGAGGGAGGCAAAGATGTTTGAAATTTTATTTGTTTTAAAGTATCTTTCCTTTGGTGCTTCTTTCACATCCATTGTGAACACTCATGCATCGGCCACATTTATGATTTAAATGAACCTTTCTCCTTTAATGTTACTTTGCTTCCTTAGAGCAGCGGCAATGTGCTGGACAGCACCAGCAACTTCAGTTAGGTTAACCACAAATTGCTATTATCTGTGAGCCTTGGTAAAAGGTAGGGTTCTCTTTTGTGACCTCTACACCTATTAATAACTAGTTAAATTATATGCAGATAGCCTTAAGATTAAATGGCATTCCCAAATCATCTTATAAATGGTAAAGCTGGGTTATAAGTCCAAGCCATTGGGCATCCAGTCCTTGCACTTAGCCACTGGCATAAACTACCAGCAGAGCCATTGAACATGGTAACTCATATCAATAATGTTTATAATAATTATAGTCATAGGCAAGTTTCATTCTATTAGTGTTGTGATAATTGTTCCAATTTTTTTTCTAAAATATGAAGGTGGACAGTATGGTAGACTCTGTTTCTATGCCAGGAAACTAAGGCTTTGATAGCAAATCCAGCTGGTTCAGGTCCATGTAGTGAATAAAAGGCAGAAGAACTGAGTCTGATGTCAGAGCTATCAGATAAAGATACACAGAAGGCTGCTTTCCTAGTTCCAGTATGGAATATCTACATAACTAACTTATAAACCAGGTCTAAATTTGTAAAAATAGGAATTTATACTTAACAATTCAGGTTTATATTCTCTCTCTCTCTCTCTCTCTCTCTCTCTCTCTCTCTCTCTCTCTCTTTCTCTCTCCGTGCACACATATTCAAGAGATAGAATGTCAGTTTTCTGTGGTAGTTGGCTGCTATTATTTAAAGATAATATTGCATAGGCTTCCTGATGAAAATTTCAGCAGAAGCTAAATTGTGTGTGAGTTTCCTTCAAAGCTCCCTAAAAGACCTTTATGAGAAGTATTTCAAAGGACTTAAGAGGATTAAAATATGACTATATTTTGCGTGCTCCTGTGACACAATACTAGATGCAGCCCTGAAGATGCTGCATTCTTAGAGCCCTGAAGAGGATTGTCTACTGCATGCCATGGTGTGAAGAACTGCATGCCAAGGTGTGAAGAGGGATTGTCCACCGTGGAGAAACAGAAGGCTACATAGGTCTGTTTGAGTGCAGTCTAGAATGGTGTTTGGGAAACTGGTCTTGGAAAGACAACTTGACTTAAAAGTCACAAAGAGATTTCATTTCACCCCAGCCTTAGGGAGAACCTCTGTCAATTGTAGCTGCACAACTGTGTGATGGTGGGGAGCGGGCAGGAAAACCAATGCGGTACTGGAGGAAAAGTAGAGTGGTATAGAGATGTTTCATTAAGATGTTTTTTTTTTCTGTTTTTACATGAAACAAATGCTGCTTAGGCTAGTTTTAAAAATGAGTAATTTATTTTAATATAGTTTAATTTATTTCAAAATCTATTAGCCATAAAAGAATCCCAAAGGGGGAAAAATCATTTAATCTATTTGAATAACAGCATATTTGGTAATAATTAATAACAGTGTTATAGATCAATGAGGTCTGTTATGAGAATTCATATTTTAAAGGATATCGTAGAAACATCAGAGACGTTCTAAAATTTTTATAGCTCTAAGTACAGAAAAAAGAAAAGAAACATTTTTTAAAAACATTGTTTTTAAACAAAAATCAAATTACCGTGATATTCTCAACACAAATGATCTTTTTGACAAAACTATTGAACTCGCAGAACACCAGAAAGCTATAAACTGAGTGCTGGAGAAATGGCTTAGGAGCTGACAGTGCTCGATGCTCTTCTAGAGGACCAGAGAGGAGTTCTCTGAACCTACATTAGCATCTCATAATCACTAGCTCCAGGGGCTCCAAGGCCGTCTTATCATCTTTATAAGCATGCACACACATACACACACACACACACACACACACACACAGAAGCACACTCACATAAACAAAAATGCACTTTTAAAGAAGAAAAGAGGGTTGAGGCCATAAGTCGAATGTTAATACTAATACAGAATTTTGAAGTTGTGAAAGATACCTATAGAGGCACCATTATCTAGTCTCAATACTTCTCCTGAGTGCTGGAATATCATCTGCAGATCACACTCAAAAATAAGCTCTTAAAATACACATCCAATTAATGCTCAAATATCCAAGGATTTCAATGATACAATAACAGAATGCACAACATTACTTTGGAGCATTTTGTGTTCTTACATTTCTATTGCTGTGAAGACACACCATTACCAAGGCAATTTATAGAAGAGTTTATTGTCTTCCAAGCACCTACTAAGACTGCCCATTAAGCCCTGTCTACAACACTTAAATCCTAACCCAAAGTCCCCAAATCTTCCACATTTCCTCCAAAAACAGCATGATGAGGCCAGTCACTCCTTGGTACTAACAACTTCTGTCTTAGCTGCTTTTCTATTACAGAAAAGACACACCATGACCAAGGCTACGTGTAGAAGACTTCATTGGGGCTTATAGTTTCAGAAGGTTAGTTAGAGTTTATGATGAGTATGCCATTGAAACAATTCTGAAAGCTTACTTCTTATCCACAAACATAAGGGAGAGTGAGGGAGAAAGAGAGAGAGAGAGAGAGAGAGAGAGAGAGAGAGAGAGAGAGAGAGA
>NW_021604599.1:9818323-9925200 GCF_004785775.1 Grammomys surdaster | reverse complement strand
AGAGAGAGAGAGAGAGAGAGAGAGAGAGAGAGAGAGAGAGAGAGAGAGAGAGAGAGAGAGATCTAAGAATGACATTTGCTTTGAAACCTCAGTCTATCCCCAGTGACATTCTTCTTTCATTAAAGACACACCTTCTAATCTTTCCCAAACAGTTCAACCAATTGGGGGCCAATATTCAAATATATGAGCCTATGGAGATCATTTTCATTGAAACCAACACATTGTGTGTTGGTTAGTTTTTGTTACCTTAATACAACCTGGGGTACTTGGAAAGAGGGAACTTCAGTTGAGGAATTACCTCCATTACATTGCCCTGTGTGCATGTCTGTACAGCATTTTCTTGATTAATGATTCCCAACTCACTGTATGTGGTGCTACCATGAACAGATGTTTCTGAATTGTATAAGAAATCAGGCTAAGCAAGCCATGGAGAGCAAGCCAATAAATAATTCGAGGTCTTCTGTTGTCTCTGCTTTAGGTCCTGCCTCCAGGTTATTATGACTTCCTGCCTTAGCTTCCCTGAAAGAAGAGCTATTACCTATAAACCAAATAAACCCTTTCCTTCCTATGTTTCTTCGGGTCATGTAGTTTTTCACAGAAATAGAAAACATACTAGGACAGTGTGGTTTGCGTAAAGCACTTGAGGAGGAGGGTTTTGAACATTCTGATCTACCTGTTCTTTGCGCATATTTTCTTGTTCCTCAAGTTTTCAAATTAGTCCTTTTATATTAGAGGGATATCAAGAAGACTGAGTATGATATGATGGTCTATCAAAGTTGACTTTCCTGAAAAGGAAACATGATCTTGAGGAATAAAATATAGACTATCTATAGTTACGGATAGACTTAGCAACTGCACAGAGACTGAGCTAAAAATTGACCAATGGGAAGAAAGATTGCATAGTATAAAGAGAATGATAATGGGTTGAAAGACTCACTTTAGAATGCAAAAATCTAAGACAACTGAACTGCTACATTTAGCAATATTAAAATGTAATCTGATCATTTAGATGTGAAAGCACTCATGGTCATAACATTTAAAATGGGCGTTTTTGGATATGTGAGACCCTGTCTGCCCTGGCCAGGCTACTTCTTCTCTGCTTTTACCTTTGGGGTCCTCTCTTAAAGCATAGGAGAACTCATTCTGGGGAGAAAGCATTTCTTCTAAATGAAAATCCCTCTTTAGATAATTGACATCGAATAATCCTGGCACAAACTACTCCAATGACGGAGGCTGCCTCCGTAAAGCACTCATCCTTTGATCTTCATTTCCTCTGCTGCATAGCCTCTGAATCCACTCCCTGAAGGTTTTGTGCCCATTCTGCTAATTATCATTAGACAGAATGTGACGCCTCTCCACTTCCTCATGCTTCCTCATTTCACACAACCCCTAACTATGTTTCTAACCAAAGTTAGCCTTAAAAAATTAAAGGAGTTATGAGGATCAAAGGCTGTGGTTTCAGAAAGATGCTTTCTTTCTTTCTTCTTTCTTTCTTTCTTTCTTTCTTTCTTTCTTTCTTTCTTTCTTTCTTTCTTTCATTTACTTTATTTGTAGTGTTCATAACACTTTTTAACAGTGAGGGGCAAGGGTAAGCAGCTGTAATGTCCTTGCCTTTCCCAGGGGCTAACTTCTCACAAATGTAAAGGAACCACTGAAGGATCTTTAATAGCCAAGAAATGCTGGCTCCTTGTAGGCTGCACACTTAAGGCAGTATTTGCTATCCATTGACGACCAATCTGTAAGAAAAGCCCAGGGAAAGCTCCACTGCCTTTGCAGTATTTTTTGCTTCATTTATTAAACTTCATAACTTGTAGAAAGCATCTAGATTTAATTTGTTTTGCTTGATCTTATTACTTGGTCTACATACATACACACAAAGTATCCTTAAATGTGACATGTCAGTGGGTTGCCAGTGTGGGATAGAGACATGTTACCTAGAAGATGGACCATGGTAGAAGGGGTTGAGCTATCCCAAGCATTGAATTCAGGGACTCACTGCCAGTAGCTCATTGGGTTTCACAAAATCCCTGGATATCCAGTTGTGTAATTGCCTCCATTTTCAGAGATAAAGGATTCCAACGCACGGTAGAGATGAAAAAATGCCTATGTCAGGATTTCATTTTGGACTCTAAAGCCAAATTTTAGTATTTAGGATGTTGTGTACACCTCAGTGACATGCCACACCTTCATGTGAGGGATTATTCCAACTTCTATTGCAATTCTTACATAAGATTAAAGGACAAAAAATAACACCAACAACAACAAAAATAAGGTAAAGGTTTTATTGTTATTGCCTCAAATTATACTTTAAAAAAAAAAGAGCAGAAAGTGTATATCTATAGCTCAGTAAAATGACTCTAATCCAGGCCCTAGCTTTGATATCTGTGCTATACACAACTGATTTCTTTGGACTTCACTTGCTTAATCTGTGAAACAGGAATATTATCGTAGAATCTGCTTTGGAGTGCTGTCATTAGTATGAACTTACCTGAGGAAAAGTACCCAACACCATGCCCAACATTCCAGCTGTTAACAGTTCAAAATGTCCTTGTCCCCACTGTGGACATAGGATGTTGAGAGAAGATGAATCGTGTGTGAATTCTATTACATTAACACTGCTTTAATAGAGATTAATCCGATGCACGATTTTTTTTTAATGTCCAAATCATTGATTCTGCACTACTCAGCATCTCTGACTCTGGAGCACTTTAGGAAATGGCACAGTGATGCAGGTGTCAGGTATTGTTACATTCTTTGTTCTTGATCCTAAAATGCAGCCTTATTTCACATCTGTTCTAACCCCTCTGGATTTTATCCCAGAATACACTATAGTCACAGGAGTGGGAAGGGGAGGGGGTGTTACCCATTTCTTCTGGTTAATTAAAAATGAAAAATCTCTACAGTCACTGGGAAGGAAATAAGGTGGAAATTTTAAGTATCCTAGAAACGCTTGAAGGGTGAGAGTGTGGGGAGTCTCCTGGGCAGAGCCTTTTGTCAATACTACCACTAAACTTTAATATCTGGGGAGAGTGGGTAGTCCAAGTAAGGGGTGTGGCAGAGTCACCACCTTCCTGCCCATCCCAGCCTTCCCGAGCTTCCCTACTTTAAGTGAAATTGGCCAATTTGTGCCTTTAAATGGAAAAGTTCTCCTTTATCTCTCTCACCATGGGAGATTTAAAAACTGTATGCTCCAATGCAGCCCCACTTTTGTAAAGCTCCCTTCAAAAAGTATTGGGAAGAGGGAGACACTCAAGAAAACCATTTTTTTGTGGACAGTACCCTGTAGGGCACTTTAAGGGTTAAACTTTCTTGCCGAGCAGGTCTTTCTTATGGGGATATCCCCAAATTTAGAAACTACTATTGCTAAAAAGGAAAGCCACAAATGCCTTCTTTTGCACAGCTTTACAGCTCTCTATGACAGGAATAACTCCTTGTTCCCAGTGTGGGGTGTGTGTGTGTGTGTGTGTACGAGTTTGACTCAGCCTCTGACCATCTATCATCTACACGGGGCTTGTATCAGGGTGAAGACTGTCAATCACAGTTAATAAAAGACTTCAGAGCACAGCAGGGATCTCCTTTTACTATAGATCCATTTGATGATAGCTCTCAATTTATTATGTCACACAAATCAAAAAAGGAAGCATTTATCTTATCATTCAGAGGCATCCCTTCTCCCTCCCGCTGTCCTAGCCCCTCCCCCTGCGCCAGTTTCCAGCCCCTCAAAGATGCTTTGTGCAAGAAAGTACAAGTTCTCTTTCTCGGTTCATTTTTGTTCCGTTTTACTCTCCTCCTGGCTGCCCCCCAAAACAAGAGAGCAAAGCAAATGGCCCGGGTTCCCCCCCAACGCCTGACCTGTGTTTGCAGGAGGAGAGCAGGAGAGGGAGCGCGCATTCTGGAGCAGGCTCCTCTGACTCCGACCACAGGCTGTTTTGTGCAGGCTGTCCCTCTCCTTCGAAATCAAGCATCCCCTCCCCGAAGCAGCAGGCAGTGTGCCTCCATTCGGCCACATTTGGTATGCATGAGCACGGCTGCAGAGAGAGGGGAGGTGGCTTTCTTAAGAAGGTTCAGGGGCTCAGGAAACGCCACTTGACTAGACTCCCAAGTTCCAGGAAGCCTCTGCCCTAATGGAATTTGCAGGTGTGGAGATGACCATGGGATGCCAGGGCCGTGGGGGACCGTTTATTTTCTAGGCACTGCCCAGGTTTGCAGTTTCTTGTCTTCCCGGTGGAATTTGGAAGGGGTCATGAATCAGACTGATGCTTCTCGACCCCTAAATTGGACCATCCGGAAGCTATGCCACGCAGCCTTTCTCCCATCTGTCAGACTTCTCAAGGTACTGTAACTTACTGCTTTGAATGGCTCTTACTCTGCTTTTCAGGTTGAAACGCCCAACTTCGCACTTGGGCTGGGACGCCAGTTCTGGGGCGTGAGAATGCATGCAGTTCTGGCTGTATTACCCATGGCTAGAGAGAGTTCCCAACACCCCTACCCCACCCCCACCCCACCCACCCTGGAGGATGGCTTGAGCCTCACTAGGGAATTAGATACGGTCTCAGGGATGGGCTACCTGTGTGCCCCCCCCACCTTTCTTAACCATTAACCCGCCAAACAATTAATTCTCTTATTTGGGAGGATGAGAATAATAGTGGGCATGAAATCGCTTCCTCTCCTGCATTTGGCTCCAGAGCTCATTTTCCTTCCCTGGGGAAGCCCTTCGACCCACTTTCCTTTAAATGGAACCTGAGAGAACAAAGGATTCTCCTCCTTATTTTAAAAGCTCCCTGACTAGGTGGTCAGTCAGGTAGAGACAAAGGAAGAATGAGCCTTATCCCATAGTGACTTTTTAAAGGTACGGTCTTTCTATCTCTTAGTCTCTGGACTGGAGTCAGTGTGAGAAAGTATTGTTTCGCATCCATTGAAGGAGGGCGTCTCTAGCTCTGAGTTACACAAAAGATTCCTACTACACCTGAGCTGCAGTTGCTAGTTGTGTCCACAGTGCTCCTGTTTCTGGAAGCAAATGTATTAAAGATGCTGAAAAAAAGTCCTCACAACTCCTTGGGAATCTACCTTCATCCTCTGCCTGACAGGGAAGGACACAAAGTGTGAAGGTGTGGAAGAGAAGTATTGCTTAGAAAAGAAAACGTGCTAACCCTTGGGGGTGGGGTGGGGGTGGGGTGGGAGTCGGGGTGGGAATGCATAGCGGAATGTTCCACATTAAAGTTTGCCAGGCAAGGCAAACCCTTAATTCTCTTTTTCCTATTATATATGATCTTCTGATTTAATTACTAGTGACCGTAGAGGGAACTGGCTACAATAGAGGAATGATGGATTAGCACTGAAGAAATCACTCCGATTTTTTTTTTTTTGAAATGGTATTCTGGTTAGGTTTGATGTGGACAGATAATGCTAAATAGCTAAGTGGTGCCTTGTTACCAAATATGACCCATTGTCTGAGTTTCCCTGACCCTGTTAAACACAAACTGGTATTAACTTTCACAAAGTGTGCCCCCAAGTGCCCTTCAAACCTCATCTTATGGTTGTCATGGCAATGACTTGCTTCCTAAGGGATATTTGAAAAGGAGAGCATTTGAGAGTATAGGGAGTGGTAGAATTTTCTATACTTATGTGTGTTTTTGCTGTATTGGAGCAACATGTGTAATCGAGCATGAAAAAGAACGAGGCCAGAGAATTAACAAATGAATGTAAATTTCCCTCCAGATTTAGTAGTCAATCAAGACTAGGGAAAAGAATGTTTTGGCAAATTCACTATACCTAAGAGAGTGAAGTTCTGTGATCCCACGTGTAATAAGAACTACCTTTTCAGTTAATGCCATTCACTGGCTTGAACCCAAAGTGATGCTTTTTAACTCATCTTAACAGTTTTATTTATATATTATTAATGCATTCTCAATGTATTATTAATTCGTGCTCATTTTAAAAATAGAAACTGTTATTAATATACTCTTCACAAAGCCAAGAGAGAAGTTTGTATTTCAGATAGATCACTTGTTCGCTCTGTCATCCTTTAAAATTGAACATACACAAACACACACACATACACACACCCCTGTGGTCAGGAGACCAGAACCCGTATTTTCCTCTAACTGCACCCTTCCATTATCCCATTTACTAATGTGGTGCTTGATAACACGCCATCTAATAAAGGACATTAGTAAGCCTCCTCTTGCTGATTGCAGTATCTGAAAGAGGGGATGCGTTTTATTAGAGAACTTTCTCTCTAAATGACATCTGTGCATTTGAGAATGTAGCTACCCCATGAGACTTCAGATAGTAAGCACATTTCAAAACCTTACAAGGAGACTAAACGGATGCCACATCCTTTCAGCAGTATTTAGGCAGAATTACCAACTTCTTTTGAAAGATAGCTCTGCTCACCACTCAACCATCCAACTGCTTTTGAATATGCTCAAATGTATCATCCACACAAACACAATGGGTTATTGTTGCCCCATTTTTGCTCTATTTAGTACCCATGCTTTCTCCAACTGCTTTTCTCTTCCAAGTCAAAACTGGAAGCTCATGAGTATTAATTTGTATCTTTGGTAAGTGGTCTTCTTGTCTCAGGCTAAATATTAAATACTTAATAATGGTTTTCCTTGCAGTTCACTGCTTACTTTCTGCTTTGTCATCCTTCCCCCTTATACTCCACGCCCCACTCCCCCCACTTTACCACCACCATGTTATTTGGTGGATGGGTTCTCTGACTATCCAGATTTAATGAAACACTTAGCTAACAAAGCTAATTCTCCCATTCAACAGGTAAAATTTGTTCCTCTTCCAACTGTCTTGATGTTCTTTGGCCTCTATGATGCCCTATAACTTATCAGGAAATGCAGTGTATGTCACCATGGCCTGATTAGATTTAGCTAAATGCAGATCAATCACCAATTCTAACAGTCTAGGTTCAAGCTGATTTCTCATCTTATTCTTTTCCTTGAAAGTGTATTGGGCATTTTTATTTATTTATTTTTGCTAACTTATTTTGGTACTGTATGGATAGTCAGAAATGGCTACACACACACACACACACACACACACACACGCACACACACACACATTAATTTCCCATGTCTTGATAGAAATGACTTTCTAATGAACAAGAGGAAGACAGCAGCCCTAACACATGAATTAAACCCAGCAAGTATTGGAAATGATTTATTATTCTTTCTGAAAACATTTCATGTGTTGTTTTGTCCACCCCAAAACAAATTTTGAACATGCCCACTGACTCTCACTCTGAATTTGGACCTTCATTTGGAAATAACACTTGAAAATTAATGTCTGGACTGGCACAGGGTAAGGATAGCCAAAAGGCAGAGCCTGCTTTGAAATGGATGCCTTGCAGATGGGACCCTTTCCAGGAGACTTCTACTCTGGTGTAGCTTGCTTCCTTCTTATGTAGTTCAAGACTTCTTCCCACCATTAATCATACACACACACACACACACACACACACACACACACACACTCAAGTGAATTTAGTTCCAGTGACAGAATGTTCTTAGTATATTTCATATTCATTATCAGGTCTGTCTCTGCCATTGTTTTATTTAGGAGATTTTATTTTGGTAACTTGTGTTGAGTTTGAAGATTATTTTTAGAGCAAAGAGTTTTCTTGGAAGTGAAGTCTTGGCAAGATTTTTGCAGGGAAGGCTTCTGAAAAATGGGTTGCATTGGAGCAAAAGGAAGAGCTACGGTAGCACTCTTTCAATAAAAACATTTATGTCAATTCGTTAATGAAGAGCATATGATGAGTATAACTCTAAAGACTGTGGACATTTTACATTGAGCAAGGGTGTGATTTGAGTGAGCAATGTCCAAGACAGGATTAAAGAAGGGATCAGTGATCAAGAGCACTTGCTGCTATTTCAGAGGGCCAGAGTTCGGTTCCTAACACTCTTGCTGGGAGGTTTACAACTGCCCCTAACTCCAGACCCAGGGCATCCAATGCCCTCTTTTGGCCTCTATAAGTATCCATCTCTCTCTCTCTCTCTCTCTCTCTCTCTCTCTCTCTCTCTCTCTCTCTCTCTCTCTGTTTCTCTCTCTCTCACACACACACAAACACACAGAGACAGGGGGAGAAAAATGTGTGTGGGGGTAGGGTATATATATTTGGCTTTTGAGACAAGGTCTCTCTATGTATCACTACCTGTCCTAGAACTTGCTACGTCAACCAGGCAGACCTTAAATTCACAGAGATCCAGCTACTTTAGTTTCCCTCCCAAGTGCCGGGATAAAAGGCATGCACCATCACTCCTGGCTTTAATCTTTTAAACACACACACACACACACACACACACATACATACACACACACACACACACACACACACACACACACACACATATATATATATAAAATTGTATTTGGGAAAGTCTGTCTAGCCAGCTCTGTGACCTTGAGGCTATATAGTCTCTCTGTAACATGGAGTTCCTTTTAAATGAAGGGTTTCAGTCTTGAATAGTTCCCATGGTGACTTCCTATGGTGAGGCCTGCATGCTCCCTGGGAATGGAAGAACACACTATATCTGGGCTAAAAGGACTGGATATTCTAGTGGGAAAAAAGGAAATAAAATAATAAATAGTGAGGTTCAAAGAATATAGGATCTTTCTTGTCTACTAAAAAACTGCATTTGACCATTATCCATTATCCCAAAACAGATGAGTTAATGTTTACAGCAAAATGACTGCCAGATTCACTATTGTACTTTGGCTGTAGGATGTAGACCTGGTGAGACATGATTAAGTGGAAGATGAATTGTGATATTAGAGACCTGGAGAACCTCTAAGAACTTGGGATAAGACCAAAGTAACAAAAGTAAATTATATACGGGCTTGTTATGTTAATTATTGGTGTCTGAAGGATGAAACTTGAATAATCTTTGCGTTTCCATTTTTGATGTCTGATTGATTGGAAGTGTCAGAACCTAAGAACAAAGGTTGTTAGAAAGAAGGGCAGAGTTACTTTTTGGTCCTCTTGGTGAGCTAGAAAATGTCACCTGCTGATGCTAATTAACTAAAGATGGAAGTCAGCAATGTGCTTCTCGGTCTCACTCATTTCACTGACTACAGGTCCCATTGAAGCCGCAGTAGCAGAACTTTGAAGTAAATGACACACACCTCTAGGAGTGTCATGTCTATGTTACTAGAGTGTAATACGACGTCAACCAATCATGGTAAACTATGCACCGTTTCACCAATGCATGTCCCTCCTTGCAACACAGTCTTTTGGACTCCAGCTAATACTTGTTAAATCTTTCTTTCCTTTCTGACTTTTACATATTAGAACTAATGAATGTTACCTGGGTAGTTAAAGAGCATTACTTGGTGGAGCAGTGACTGAGCTATGATATCAGGACTGATGTTTTATGCTCTGTGCTTCCTTATAAAGCTGTGCCATGCTCATCAGTCTGTTCCGAAAGCAAAGCAAGTTCCTACTGAGCAGAGAGAGAGAGAGAGAGAGAGAGAGAGAGAGAGAGAGAGAGAGAGAGAGAGATCATCATTATTAATGGTGGTTCTTTCAGAAAAATACTGCTCCTTAGTGTTTTCAAGTTCTCAACCAATTCTGTGGGGATTCATTTCAACCTTTATTTTATTTGTTTGATTTTTAAGAAGTCACATAATCTCATGCTAAGATTACAGCCATGAGCCACCACACCCAACTTTCAATTTGTATTTTAAGTGACTGACCTCCAAGAGTCTTCCAATCCCATATAAGATTCAGGATTTTCTCTGAGAAGTAGAGAAAGAGCCAACTGCAGATTTTTGCTTAATGAGGACAGGCCACCAATGAACCTTAGTAGTGAGCAATATTTAACTTCAAGCCATCAATTAAAACGCCCCTCCCTGTTCTTTCTATCTATACATGATGAAATAATGATGCGGGCTCAGGGAGTTTGAGTTTTTTTGTTTGGTTTGTTTTTTTTTTTTTAGGAAAATAAGGAGTGTTGTTAAATAGAATTTTAATGCTGTACATAAAGAAACTTTTGCCTTTCCATCTCATAGAATATTAGCCTCCAAATTCTTTAAGAAAAAAATGAGAAAGAAATGATAAAAGTGAGAGAATATGGCCAGGCTGAATGCTCGAAGGACTGTCAGATGCACTTCACATGGTGGCTTCCACTCATGGTGCACCCTAGACCATGTGACTTGGCTTTCTTTCAAGTACTCCCAGACAGCCTGAGGGGAATTTCTGCAGCCAGAAGAAATGTTCTTGTTGCTCTAGAAAGTTCTGTCTCCTCTATTGTGGACGGAAGAATGAAACTGTGTGGTAGTGGAGATGAGGAAGGAAATGGTTGGAATGTCCAAGTCCAGGACCTCCTCACTCAGGGAAGCATGGGGTCACAGCAATGCTTCTGCCAAGCTCTGTCTCTCCCTTTTGTGGTGACTTCCTGCAGTGTGGCTTCTAGGCCTACCCTCTCCTGGCTGTTAGTAGAACCTCAGCTGGCCCCAGAATCCTAGACGGTTAGATTACATCTTTCCTTTCCACTATCTGACACAAATAAGTCTATTAGTCCAAAGTATTCAATAAATGTATATTGAATAATCAGGAAAAAATATCAATCAATGTTAAAAAGGTAAATGAAATCTTAAGACTAACCGCTAATCTTATGAAGAAAGCAGGTTTTCCAGTCTCAAAATAATTGATTCAGTAAGTAGGCAAAGTTCCAGAACTTACAGTTTACCCAGTTCTGGGCCCAGTAATCTGCATTCTATCCAGCTGTCACAGTGAGCCTGTAGCCCACAGCTCTTATAAGAACGGACCCCACACTGAGGGAAGCAGAACTGGAGGGAGCTTAATTCAGTGGCCTAGCTTCTGCTGGCATCTGGGCTGAGCAGATTTTGTGTTAGTCAACAGTGGATGCAAAGGGTTTGAAGTAAACAGTTCACAGGTTTTCAAAATTTAATCACAAAAGATCATGTACGGAGAGAAATAAATTGAGTTCAGCTGCCCTGCTTTGGATTGTAGATAATGTAGCATTGTAATATGAAGAGATGTTTGTCCCCATTCATTTAATTTGCTGCTTATTTCTATGATCATTTCTTGGTTTTTCTTTTGTATGGCTAGGCCATGTGATACAAGTTCACATTTTATGTCTTCTTGAATTTATTCGAGATATGGTTATAAGCAGGGCCCACAAAGACAGTCTTAATAACTAAGATTCTGTTATATTCTCATATGATCTGAGGGCTGCAGCACACATTCTGCATGTCCTTTAGATTGAAATGGTATTGGATAACACCACTAAAGGACAGCCATAACTGACACGCACAGGGCACAAAGCACTAGCATTCTACCAGATCCACACCATAATCACCAAAGCATCCAGTAATTCTAAACTGGCATGGGGCAGAAGAGAATATTCAGTGCTTCTGTTTCAAAAAAAAACATACTCAGATTTAATATTAAATCTATACATGTGATTTTTTTTCCAGTGATGCCTTGTATTAAATACTATATATGGGAGAATAGAGCTAAGCAAAACTGTATTGTTTTTTACTGAGCACATGATTGGACTTTGGTCATTTTGAATGGGACCTTTATGTTTTATAACCCAGAATGTTTGTAGTTACTCTTAACATTTGGGAATTCTGTCCCACCCATTGGCTCTTCTCTACTTCATTTTCAGACACATATACCTAGGAATTGAAGTTTGGGGACAGTATCGATCTATTGTATTTCTTTTCCTATAAATATTTTTCAAGAGTTACTGTAAATGTATAAATGTAGACATATTATTGATAAATAGATTCTGGGTGAGTTAAAGCAGAAAGAAAGAACAGAAAGGAAAGAGGATAAAGTTGTGTCAGACAAAAGAAAGCAGGGAAGAAGGTGGAGAAGGGGAAGAAGAGAGGGAAAGAGGGAGGAGGGGGCTATTCATCCAACACAATGAGCTCTTGAAGGGGCATTTCTCAATGAAGTCCAAGACTGTCTGTCATAGACCCAGTTCTGAATATTCTATCCAAGTTACAATACTGGGAGGACCTTGAGAATCTGTATTTCACCTGCAATTTTATGCATAATAAAATTAGAAACTCTCCCCTTTTAAAGTATGGCATGTCAGTGATGAGATATTGGCTCATTAAATCATGCCTTTTGCAGGAGTGCACCTCAATATCTGATTTTACCATTAAATCTTGAGTGCTTATCATATTTCTATACATTATACATCTATGTATATATCTATACATGTATCTCATCTTTCTTCCATACCCTGTAATTTCATGTGCTTAAAGTATTGAAGGACTATTGCACTTGTTTCTTATGGGATCATGCAGAAAACCTAATTTGCATTCTGGAGAGGTATAATCCATTAGTAATGTCTTGGGTTAGACGAGATGATAGTGTCACATTCTTCTTTACTTAAGATACTATGCACTCTCATGAAGGATAACAGAGCAACCTTACAGAAAGAACCCTAGTCTGTCTCTGCCTGCCCCTGTAGCCCTTGCTGAACTAGACAATCTCCTCCCAAGTCTTCTATTCCTTGGGTTTCCTTCTACTTGCAAGAGTAACTTATTCATCAAATCATCTAACTAGTAAACCTAGGTTGTTGTCTTTTTGCCTTACTTTTTTATCCTTACATAATCTGACAATTAGTCCCGCCAGATTTTCTCCTGTCTCTGATCCGCCCCCTTCTGTCTATTCCTAGTTCCCAAATTTGGCCTCTCCTGTTTCTTGGGCCCAAAATACTATAACTGTCTTCAGTCTTGTCCACCTGAAATTGTTCCTTCTCACATCTCCCAGAATGGTCCATTTAAGATACAAGTGAGCTGAGGGTGAGATGTGCCTGTGTCTCATGTTCTTCAATGGTTCTCTGTGCTCTACTAAATACAATCTGAACTTCTTGACCCAATAAGTAAGGTCTCTAATGATCTAGCCTCTGATACTTCTCTGACTTCATAGGTTGCTCTAATTGTGGAATTCTTTATAGTTGATCTTTTTGCACAAGTGATTTCCATACCTGGAAAGTCTAACCAATTTCTCCTCACCAACTTCTGTCCATTAGTAAATGTTCAACTCAGGTGAGCAGAATGTGTCCGGAAGACAATCTCCTGAGAGATGGGGCTTTCCCCTTTTGCATGGTTATAAAATCAATTACTGTTCCCTCTCCCCACCCAACCCCAATACTGAATATCTTCTCTAAGTTAGCTATCTTATTTTATTCAATTTGGTATAAAAGGTACTTAATAGAGAACCTGAGACACAGTAGGTGTGGAATGAACTGTGTTTGAGTAGATAACAGTTGGCATAAACAAAGTCATGTGCTAGGTTCAGGCATAAGATGTTGCTATGTAGAAGATTAAATGTCAGTACAGTCCCCTGAAATTTTTGGACAGCTAAAGAATATTTTGAATATGAGATTACTTATTTAATGTGTTGCCTATATTGGAAGATTACATAATTGTATGAATAACCAGTCCAGTCATTAAAGCAGTCCAGTACCTAGTAAAGGCACTGCAAAGTGCCTGTGAACTCAAAAAGACACTAAGTAGTTCAGACCAGGTACCTGTTTTAAGAATATTTACTGAAAGAAAAGTGAGAAATAAAATTACATCATTTATTGATTGTGTTATAATGCATTCAGTTCTTCATTTAGTGAGCTAATAGAATTTATTTCCTTTAATAATGCTCTGGGTTATGCTGTAAACTAAAGAAAGTAATATTAGAAGGAGAACACTGTTAATCCTGTTGTGGCCTCTCCTGATTCATCTTTAACTGAGTGTCTGGCAAATATCTAGAGATAATGACATAGGCACTGTCCTACTGAAATATTTGAGTGCTTCAATGTACATGCTATTTGAGATGTGCTTTTCTGATACATTGGGCTATTTTTTTCTACATTAGCTACTATATATCAATATCAAGTGGAAATTTTTGTTTATCAAGTTCCCATAACGAAAAAAAAATAGATGAAGTTAACTACCTTGTGGAAGAGATGAAAATTCTTAAAAAAGAATTCCACTGTTGTTGGTTAAATTCAATAGCACATGTGACTAGACAAAAGGTATCTGTGGGATTATCCCTATCTGTCTTCTTGCTGGATGAAAGTGTTGATAAAGAGTGAGCCATCAGATAACAATTGTTGGTGCTGCAGTGGCTTGAAGGATGGCTGGACCATGTTGAATCTGGCAGTTACACTTGTACAGGTGTGGAATACTTTGAGTGCTTCCTTTCAGTCTCAGTTCCACTGATGTCCTGAGCATTCAGACCTCTGTAAGACCTGGAGCAGTATCTTTGGTTTCCATGTACTGTATACAAATCAGAGTCTTTGTTGTTCCAATCCAAACTTTTTCCACACGGTGACAAGTTGGAATCCAAATATCATCTGAAGCTGAAAACAGCTTCTCTGAAAGTTCCATTTTGAAGACAGGTATTTTAAGTCCTGGTTAGATCATTTGCTTTTTCTAGACTCTCAAGAGATCATTCCTAGACTTGGGAAGGGGATGCTCTTATGTTAGATGTACTTTCCTGTTTTACAAGAGTCTGCAGTTCACCTTACATTGGGAGAATTAGCTGGTACTATTCACTAAAGATAGAAAGACTAAAATTATTTTCTCATGTTATTGTCAATCACCTCTTACAAAAAAAAGTAAATATGACCAATTTCTGTAAAAGTAAACATTCCATAGTCTTCTTTTGCAAATTAAAAAACAGTAGTGTGTCAGTTTGATTGATGTATCAAGTAATATATTTAATTGTATCATCATTTTGTTCTATAATAACATCAACTTAGAATTATTAAAGAAAACGCAACACAAAGTTCATTTCAAAGACTATATAAAGACATTTTACTTCAACATGTTTCTTTTTTCATGGCATTATCTCACATGACCAAGAGTAGGTGATTAACTAGGGAGTTATATAACAGGCTATCTAACTTAATTTAAAGATTATAATAACTAGAGCTAAGTTTTGGTCATTAACCTCAGCATGATCAAATGGACAGTAAACTGCACTTAACTGCCTTGGAGAAGTCAATTAAAGCTCAAGTTGAGCTGTCAAGAACAGTTTTACTGTTGGTGTCTCCTTTGTCTTGTGTGTAATGGGAGAGGTTTGGGTTAGATGAGGACCAGTCAAAATTGTTTCTATAGAAAGCCAGATCATCAATATTTCAGGCTTTGTGAGTCAGATAGTGTCTGTTTTAACTGCTTTGTAGGCAACCCACTCTGTACTGTGACAAGCAACACGATTTTACTGGGGCTCAATATCAGTAATAAGATGGAACATGATAGATGAGGGCAATTGTGTCCCAGTTAAACATTCATGAGCATCGAAATTTAAATTTCATATAATTTCAAATGCCACCCAATACTACTCTTATTCTCATTATTTATAACAATTTTAAATGCAAAAATAAAGTATTTTTAGCTTACCTCTGGTAGATAGAAGGTAAATGGGACAAAGTCTGAAGAATACAGTTTGTCATCCATGACATAAAGTCACTTCCTGCTCTAGCATTTTTTAATTGGATGTTTCTTTTTTTAGTCTTAAACAATATATTATGATCATGACCATCCCATGCACTTCTCAGACTCTCCTACCTCCCTATCAAACCTCATGTTCTCTTTCTCTAAAGAAATTGAAACAAAAAATGAATAAGACCAAAAAAAAAATCCAAAATGAAAATAAAAGCCCTCTCTATGTCCGACAACCTCCACACACAGCCTTGAAGTTTGTTTTGTGTTAGCCATCTACTGGGCATAGTGTCTGCCCTGGGGTATGCATTAGTACTCAGTGACACTCCAGTGGAGAAACCTGATTTTCCCCTTTCCCAAGAGGTATCAATTGCAAATAGCTCCTTGGCTAGGGGTGGGACCTTGTATCTACTTCCCTTTACACACGGCTCATGATGGACAATGTGCAGAAAGTAACTACAGGGTGCAGAGATCTATACAAGAGCAGAGTCAGAAACATGGCAGAAGATCGAAGTGATAGATCCCTCCAAAGGAACAGTGTCTTCCACACTCAACAGGACTGATCCACACATGAACTCAGAGAGCCCGTGACAGCATGGTCAAGACCTGCGCAGGTTCAAGCCAAACAAAACCCCTGCTTTAATGTGTTTTGACTACAGAAGGGGGATAGAACTATAATAGCGTGCCACATTCTTAAGGTAGCTGAGACAAATCCACTTGTCTGCTGTCAAGGTTGCATGCTTAGTAGGTTGTGGAATAACTGTCTTATGATGGACAAATACTTGCCCTTTCTCTTTAAAATATATGCTCTCAGTTCTTCTGTAGATGTCATTATTCAGAGATCATATTGAAATGTCCAAGGTCTGAAAGAAATAATAACATTTCAACATTTGGGAAGTCCTTTTCAGCTTGCAGGGTGTTTTGCTCTATAGAAGATGAAATGTACTTTGCAGTATATTGAGCATGACCTTGTGAACAACTATAGTAGGTCCATTCACTCCCCATTTTAGGTGAAAATGTTGAGTTAGATAAGTTAAGCCTCATGCTAGTGGGTTTTTCTGATTCCCTGTCCTCTTCTTCATCTTACCTCTGTCTCTTCCAATTCTTTTCCTTCATCTAAGCTAGCCCACAAGAGTTCTCTCATAAACCTATCATAGAAACACAGAAATTATTTGGGGACTTTTCCTCCATTTATGTATGTATGTATGTATGTATGTATGTATGTATGTATGCATGTATGTATATATGTATGTGTGTTATGTATGTATATATCTATGCATGTATTATGCATGTATTCTGTATGTATGTATTCACTTTACATCCTAATCGAAGTCCCCCTCAGCTCTCAGTCCCCCCTCGAATAGTCCCTTTGCCTGTATCCCTCCCAATCTCTTCTGAGTAGAGGGAGGCTCCCCCTGAATATCAATACCAACCCACACTGGCATAGCAGGTCTTTGAAAGCCTAGGCACATCCTCTCCCACTGAGGCCAGACCAGGCAGCCCAGTTAGGGGAACAGGATCCATAGTCAGGCAACAGAGTATGGGACAGCCCCTGCTCCAGTTGTTGTGGGACCTGCATAATAAACAAGCTGCACTTCTGCTACATATGGGTAGCATACATACATACATACATACATACATACATACATACATACATGTGAGATTAGACTAGGTCCAGCCCATGTATGCTCTTTAGTTGGTGGTTCAGTCTCTGGGAGCCTCCAGGGATCTGGATTAGTTGACACTATCGGTCTTTCTGTGCAATCTCTAACCCTTCTGTGGATAGAGATGACCAATCCTTCCCCCAAAGCCTTTCACAAGACTTTGCAAGCTCCCTCTGTCTAATATTTGGCTATGGGTCTCTGAATCTATTTCAGTCAACTGCTAGGTGTAGCCTATCAGAGGTCAGCTATGCTAGACTTCTCTCTGCAAGCATAACAGAGTACCATTAATAGTATTAGGGATTGGTTCTTGCCCATGGTGGAGGGAGGGGGGTGTCTTTTAAAAGCATGTTCTCAAAAGGTTCATGGGTGAGACACAAAAATTCTAAATCTTCCTTTTTTATAATTTAAATTGGTGGATTGGATAATTATGAAATTAATACCTTTACTGTTAGTATAGACTACAATTAGTATTAGTAAATATAAATTATATTCCTTCCAACCTAACAAAATACAAATGGTACAATGCAAATGAACAAAATTAATGATGTCTTTTGAGTAATTTGCAGTTGTGGAATCCATGTGTACAACTTGTTTTCACTTTTATTCTCTGTGTATTGTGTTAGTGTTCCCAGAGAAACATACCCATATGGTGAACACATATACATATATGCATGTCTACAGGTATATGTATGTGTCTGTAAGGGCACATACAGGAGAACAGGGAGAACCCTTCATTTTCAAATATTGCCTCCTTTGCACAGAGGCTCGGCAAGTCTGAAACCTGCAGGATTTCAAGTCTCAGGAAGCCAGCCAGCTAGAGATTCAGGAGAGGTCAAGCTAGATTTGCTGTGGAACCAAGAGGAGCTGATGCTGCAGAAGTCTGCAGAAAGATTCTTCCTTGCTTAGAGGAGATTGGCCCTCCTTTGACATCTGGCCCCCACCTCCACATTATGAAGCATAATATGACTTAATCAAATTCTTGTGCTTTAAATGTAAACCACATCTAAAAGCGCTCTCAGAAATATCTGGAATGTTTGACCAAATCCAAATACCTGGGTGCCATGGTCCAGACGGACTGACATATATCATCGTATAGGTCTTTATTAATTACTCACGCTAAATGTAAATGACAATTTTCTTTTAAACTTAAGCTTTAGCACATCCAGTACTAGAATGAAAGTGCAGCCTACCCACAGACGTTGTAGCTTTCTTTGTCCTCGGGCCCGTAGGCTCTCATTTCTGTTCTTCATCTCTATACTTCTCTTTGGAGCCTAACTTTTTCTCTTCCCCTACTCTCCGCTAACATTTGCCAGGGCAGCACACTCTAAGTGACCTTGAAATTTCGTTCCTTACATCTAGCATCTCCGTGACTCCTCTAGACTAATCTCACTGTGATCAGTATTTCCAGCGGACTGAAGTTTACCATTCCGAATTTGTATTTTTGAAAAAATAAAATGCACAGCAGTGCATTCTTTATAAGTCATGTGGTAGTAACTGAATGCAAGTAAGATTTTGTGACATTTTAATTAAAACAGAATTATCATGCAAGAAGTTGTTCTGCATACAATAGATTGTTAATATTTTAATCAACATTGATCTGTTTTCACTAACATTATTCTAAGGCCCAAAGTTCATACAAATTCAATATCCAATGCACATATTGTTTTTGGTTTTGTGCATTAAGTAATTCACACATCAACATGAAAATATATGAAGCAGGCTTTGTTCCCTATTCATTTTTTTTCTCTATTCCTTTTTGTATTCTTTCCACAATGTTTATTCTACAATAATCGCCTGCGTCCTGTTGCAAATTGCGCTTGTATTAGAAGCTGTAAGATGAAAACTGCTAATCCTTTGATCAAAAAAAGCTAATGATGGCAGTAGAGGACAGAGAAGGACATTGGGGATATTTTTGTATTGGGGAGTTCAGATGCAGACACCCAGAACAGTGAAGAAAGGTAGTCAGGCTTTTTTTTAGGGACGGCAACATCTGGTGAAAAAAGATGGGAGTTGGGAAGACTGGGTAGAAAGGACACTGTTGGGAAACAGAGTCCCATAAAATGTAGAAGGACAAGAAGTATTGTCCAGGGCAGGACAGGGACTTTCAGAGGGTGGGACTTGCAGACATTCGTAAAGGGTGAGATCTGTGTAGCAGGGAGGGAGCCCCAGGAAGCTGGGGGTTGTTACTGAGGAGGGTATGGGGTGTTCATTAGCTGGGCTGTACAGCTCGTACTCACTCAGCAGACTGCCGAGTTTAGGCTGCTCAGTTGAAGTGCAACACTGCCACCTCCTCACCCTCTGCCTCAAAGCTTTGTAGCTAGCGCCACTTCCCCCAGCTGTGCCAATGCAGGGGCGAACCCAAATTCATTAGTCACTCAATGTGGGAACTGTTCAGCACCAGCAGGATGCTCTTGAGAGGGTTTTCGCTGTGGGAGGGATGCTCCGATGTTCTTTCTTCTCTTTTCCTTTTTTTTTCCTTCTTTAATTTTTATTTTTGTGCCCCTGGCAAACTCATTTTCCATATCCAAACAACTTTGCCAAACTGCTTCATGGAGAAGCATCTCATTGTATTTTATGCATTCTAAAGAGCTTTGTCCAGGATGATAATGGTCTTCAGAGAATTATAGTTAACAAGTTTTGTGGTAAGAATACTTTTCTTTTGCTCCAGAAATCTCTAAAATGTATCACAAGGGGAAGAGTGGGTATGTTTAGTTTTGATCATTAAGCGAAGGAGGTGTGCCTGTATATGCTTCTTTCCTCAGCAAGTGGGTCTATTTCATACCTTGGGGTTCTTGAGTTCTAAACTGATTCTCTGGGGTGGACAAACACCAACAGCCCATGAATGCCTCCAACAAATAACCTAGTCAAGATGACACTGGAGCATCATAAGGAAAACTTTCCTGACAAATTGTATAACTTACATTGAGCATTATTAATGAATTTTTACCATAACCTCAGTAATAGCTACAGACACTATGTGACCACCCTTGCCAAAGCAAATACATTTGCAATGGTTTCCTCTCCAATTAAGACAGCCTTCACCATCAATAATGAAGATTCACTGTTAGACTTGTAGTATTCTTGTATGTGAGGAGGGACTGCATATAGATGCATATATTTTTTAAGTATTATGTGTTATTTTGTTCTGACACCTTGAATTATTGCTGACTTGTAGAATCTCCCATCTCTCAGGGCCAGGTAAACTTTCTAAATAACAGTGGCTCAACAAGGAGTAGCCTTTGCTATACAAAAGATACCTTACCTCCACCTCACCTTGTCACCTGAAGGCATCACTCCTATATTTTAACCATACCAGGTCCCAGGATCGGGCACGTAGAGCTCACCCCTGTAACACAGAGCTCAATAGCAGTGCTCCCAGGAGCCAAGCCCAAGTGATTACCCAGCTGTGCCTCACTTGCCCAGGACACCAAACAGAGCAGACTTAAACCTACCCCTTTGTCCCTGTCTTATTTCTCTTGAACACTAGGTTTTGTTTTGACTTTTGTTTTCATTAGCCCATGTGTCTCTCTGGCACCTCCTCTAGAATTTGAGTCTAGTGGACTGTTTTCCTGAGTCCCTTCTGTGACTGTTCTGGAGCCTTGTTATCCCATGGATCTGCTATCCACCACACTTCTATGTCAGGTTTACTTGTCTTTGGTTTTGTATCAAGTAGAATCATACCAAATGTATTTTGCATCTGGCTTCTTCCACTCAATATGATATTTCTGACATTTATTCATTTTGTTTTGTATATCATTCTAAATGTTATGAATATATCATATCTAATCTCTCATTTTTTCTTTTAATAAGTGGACATTTGGGTTATTTTTCTTTGTAGGTCCCATAATGGAAGCTTCTGTGGACATACTAGTGAACATATATATGCACATTTGTCTTGGTTTCCCTCTAGAGATGTAACCGTGACTATAGGGTATAAATTTTTGACAGCAGTAAAAACAACGGAAGAATTCTTCCATAACAATAATACTGTTTTACACTCTCATAATGCAATTGCTATACACTTACATACATATGGATGTGTTATCTATCTATCCTGTGCAGTCACGTCTCTTGGTTCTTACAATTTGTAGTTCACTAATGGCTAATCTAGTGATCTTCATTCACAAATTAATTTTGAAAAGTAGCAACAGCTAGAAAACTTTATGGGTTTGGCTGAAGAAAGGAGAAGAAAGGAGAAGAAAGGGAACAGTTGTTGAATTACTGTGACTAACCACCAAGACCCATAATGTGCATCTTAGTTAATCTCTAGTAATAAAGCTTACTGTATCCCTTTTCAGATGGAGAATGTGAGGCTGGGAGAGGTTAAAATGATGCAGGGATAGTAAGATATGAATTACTTGGTACTGTGGTCAGGAGAAATGCAGGAGGACATGGGAAGTTTTGAGAATAGCAGCTGGCACGTTAGAAAGTATTCGTGTGTTTTTGCTGTTCTGAAAGAATGCTACAA
This sequence comes from Grammomys surdaster, assembly GCF_004785775.1. NCBI lineage: Eukaryota > Metazoa > Chordata > Mammalia > Rodentia > Muridae > Grammomys > Grammomys surdaster. Next base: position 9,903,627 of record NW_021604599.1, on the reverse strand, counting down.
ATTATAAATAAAAAGGCTATTAGCTGCTTCTCTTAAGGAGAGCCTGAATTTCACACCAAGATGTGAAATTTACAAAATGTTTTCCAAACCTGAATGAGTAGGATAGGCTTACCTGCAAAAAGAAACCAAGTGAGTCTGATTGTTCTTAGGGAAAAAAACAAAAACAAAAAAAAAACAAAAAAACAAAAAAAAACAAAACAAAAAACAAAAAAAACCCCACTTTGATGGAGATTGGTTTTGGTGGAAAGGGTTCACATTTCAGAAAGAGAGTGTGATGTTAATCCTACCTGTCCGCTTGAAAGATCTAGAATCACCTAGGAAACATATATCTGGCAATTTTAGGGATGTTTTTAGCATGATTTAAAAAAGATGAGAAGACCTATCCTAAATGTAGGCGAAACCATTCCATGCACCAGGGCCTTGGATGACTAGAAATGAGTATGGATATAGAATATCAACATTCATCTAACTTCTTGAATGTGGGTTCAGTATGACCTTCTGACTTCCCTCTATAGACTATACTGTCAAACTGTGAACCAAAATAAACCCTTCTTGAAATTACATTCATGGCCATTTTGACACAGCAGTGAGAAAAATAGCACAGAAAATTAGTGCCAAAGAGTGATCGTGCTGTTTCTGTGATAAATCTGAACATGTGATTCTCAGGACTTTGGGATTGGTTTGTAGGAAGAATGTAGGGTTTGGGATGAGGGCTAGAGAATCTTTAGAAATCTCTAAGGGGAACCTAATGAACCATCTTGATAAGAGCTGCAAAGAGCAAAATATCAAGAGGAATGTGGACATGGGAAGCCTGTCTTCAGAGGAGAATATGAGAACTCAGCTGAGACTCAATTGGAATAGTTGCTATTCGTATTACACTCTGGAAGAGAACGTTGCTGTGTTCTGTGTGTGTCCTGAGAACTCCAGGGAGGTTTAATTTAAAAGTTGTGGACTTACTTACATCTTGGTATTCAGATGGTAGTATGGCTGCTCCTCATTGCTGTTATCCAAGACTACATTGAGAGAGTAAGTATAGCAACTAATATTAAAAGATTTGAAAACTGTGAACTGTGAAAACAGTCTCAGCCAGGTGAACATTTGAGGACAAGCTAGATGCAGACAAATCACCTGGTACTTTTAAAGAGAAACCTCATGCTTTTCTCTGGGACAGCAGAGTGATGCATTGTGGGAAATACTCCCCTAATCAAAGGCTCCAACTTTTCTGTTGTGTTTGCTTGCTTGCTTGAAGAAGGGCTTCATTAGGTAGCCTTGGCTGACCTGGAACTCACCATGTAGACCAGGCTAGCTTCTAATTTACAGAAATTCACCTCCTTCTGTTCATTTAGCCCTGAGATTAAAAGCTTGCTTAGCATACCCTACTTAAAGGCTCCAACTTTTTCGAAGGCAAGTTCATTTGAAACCAGAGACTCCAAATTTAGAATCACACTACAGGAATTCCCTGCTTAAAAAATAAATATCTAGAGAAGTGTTTCTTTAGGGTCAACCTAGAAGGCACAGGGAGACCATTACAACAGCTAGCCAAGGAATTCAGGCAACATCTCAAGCTGGCAGCTGAATTTGACGTTGTTATCCCTGTGGCACTGGCTTTGTGGACATTAAGGCATATCATGCTCCAGCCACCATGCTTTCCTACCACGATCTGTGCAGTGGTAGGAAATGAACCCATTCTTCAGTTGCTCACTTTGTGTTCCCCAGGTTTCTTGTCACAACAAGAAAAATAATACAGAAAGCATAGTCTGTCATTAATTAATTGTCAGAGTCACGCCTAGCACTGACTTTATCAGGTCTATCCTGTGCATGACTTGCTGTGCTGTATACTGGAAACAAATAGTGGTAAAATAATTGTGATTGGCTTCATATTTTGGAACACACTGTCTCTCCTCATCCTCATCACATATACTGCCTTAGTCTGTCATGCTCAGGCCACCAGAGTGATTCTGAAGACTTATTGTATCCTTTTCTTCCTCTGTATTTGTCTCAGATCACTGTGCTTTGAAGGATTTTTATGTTTGGGCCAGGGCTTTGTTTTAAAGCCTACTCTAAACAAATTGAAAATATCACCAATCTCTCTGTCAGTGTTTGATCACTGTCTTCTCAGCACTGGGTTCTGGAGTCTTAGAGCTTATTTGACAGGCTTCTTAAGCAGATAACTGTGTTCTGGCCTTGCCTAAGTTGAAAGTCTGATTTTCCCAGGATGCTGTGCTAGTGGGAGAGAAGTTTCCATCGCTTTGCTCTGTAGTTTCTATTCGACTTTTTTTTCATTTTTAATAGTGTTCATTTTTATAAAAATATATATATTAGGGGCACCTATTTTGTTTACAATCAGGAGTCTGTGGAGAAGAATAATAGTATTTAAGAGAACTCAACTGGAACTTAGAGGTGAGTGTTTAAAAGCGACCACAGTTGTTATCCATTTTAATCCGGTTCATCTTATTCCAAAAAGGAGTTGAGGTAGTCTTTTTACTTAAAATTAAAAGTCAACTCTCTGATTAAACTTTTAAAACTGTGCTTATAAATTCTGTTACATAGCCGGGCAGTGGTGGTGCACACCTTTAATCCCAGCACTTGGGAGGCAGAGGCAGGCGGATTTCTGAGTTCGAGGCCAGCCTGGTCTACAGAGTGAGTTCCAGGACAGCCAGGGCAACACAGAGAAACCCTGTCTCAAAAAACCAAAATAAATAAATAAATAAATAAATAAATAAATAAATAAATAAATAAATAAAATTCTGTTACGTGCTGGAGAGATGGCTCCAAGGTTGAAAGCACTAACTTCTCTTCCTAGACGTCCCCGAGTTCAATTCCCAGCAACCACATGGTGGCTCACAACCATCTGTATCGGGATCTGACACCCTCTTCTGCTGTGTCTGAAAATGGCTACTACTATATACTTATGTACATAAATAAATAATTCTTAAAAATAAATTCTGTTACATATAAATGCTAGAAGGAAGTTAAATTTGTGATGTCCTCCCTCATATTCTATGACAGATTGGTTTCAGGGCTAGTGAAATGGAAAAATATGTGACTCTCAAGCCACTTTTATAAAAACATGCTCACATCAGCTACCGAACCTTCCCGTGCACTCTACATCATCTCTGGGTTACTTAGAATGTCTGATGCATAGTAAGGGCTGTGTGAAAAGTTGCCATTCCTCATTGTCTATAGATTCACTACAAGAAAAGAAATCCATATTCAGTCAGGAAAGACACAGTTAATTTTCCTGAATATTTCAAGCCACAGGTAGTGTAATGGATGAGAACGTAGAGACATGAGAAGTCAATTGCATTGGTTTATCAGGCAAGAGCAACATGCACGCCAGCCTCAAAGCTAGAATCTTAGTCATTCAATAAACACTTCCGAGCAGCTCCTATGTTCTAAGACCCATGCTATCCATTAGTAAAATGAAGATGAGTAACAGAATGATCTCTAATATCTAAGGCTTGAGCACTAATGGTAGAAGTAACATAAATAATTAATCATACAGTTTCTAATAAAAATAATAGAAAGCATACCAAGATATCAGATGCTGTAAGACAGCGGAGTGTGAAACAATCAATTTTCCTTGACAAAACCAAAATTCTCATTAAGGAATTACAAATCTTTTTTACCATTAATTTTGTTTTTCAGAAGAGTTTTACTATGCAGACCAGTCTGGCCTCAAGCTCCTTTTCTTCTTGCTTCAGATTCCCAACTTGTGGGATTAAAGGCATATGCCATCATATCGAATCTGTTGTTCTTTCTACATTTGTACACATTTAAGGCAATGCCACAAACAGTCTAAGTTAGTACTATACCGAGACATACCCCAGGCTTGATTTGCACAGATATTAAGGGATGGGGGAAAGCCATTCTCGGTAGAGAAAAAAGTTCTGAGCAAAGTTACCATGGTTTGAGTACGTGGTTTACTAGGTGGCTTTCAGATGTTCCTGTAGCTGAAGAAGTCTACAGGCTAGGGAAACAAACATCATGGCAGAAGCTGGGAGGGATGTGGGGAAGGGCTTTGTGCGCATTGCATTTAGATTTTGCATTTTTCAAACATTCTGAAATGCTCTTTGGAGTAAATGGGTTCCACAAATATTCACTGAGGTCATTCATGTCACACAGTCCGAACTAGACATGGGAATATAGTGATAAAGGAACCCGCCCAGCGCTCAGAATCTCAAGGGGTGTTAGACATGCAGAGAAACAATGGTAACTCAAGGGCACATGGCTCCTTTGCTTACCTTGGGGGAGCTAGAAACACAAAAGATAGCTTTGTTTGCTTTGTCAGAAAAAAAAAATCCATTTTCTGCCACAGCAAAAATAATTGTGTTGCTGACCAAAATTTAATGTATCTATAATGTCATTGCTGTAGAGTGAAAGCTTGAAATGTATTTGAAAAGAAAAAATCATACTGGCACTCCACTTCTATGGTCTGGCTCACAGTACAGACGTATTCCCCTTAAAGGGGAACTAGAAAGAGTTTGGGTTTAATTGCTTCTTTCGAACTGCCCTGAGAGAAAGCTGTTGGCTGTCCTGAGCCTTTACCAGTTTTGTTATCAATAATACAAGAGATGAGGCTTAAATGCAGCTTCCTCACTGGGGAAATGCTGTCACAGGAGCCAATGACCTAAATTGTCTTTAAACATCAAACTTTCTAAAGTGAAGAGGACACATTTGCCCTTTGAATATTAAACTAGTCCTGAAACTGGGTCAAAAGGCCTACAAAGAGCCCTTTGACTATGTTCTCTTCCTTGAGGAAAGTAGTGCCGGGGGTGTTTGTTACCTTGAAGAAATTCTTGATAATTCTTGGGCACATTGTAGAAGAGCTGTTTTGGGAGATTCATCCCCTACAGTGTAAACATGTGACACTATATAGCATTCCTTGACTGAGCATGAATCTGATTCCTTTGGAATTACTTACCCCACCCAAGTACATTCTACACTTTGCTCTTCTATCTCTGTCTTCAATTTTACATACAAATGAAATTCTGCTCTCTCTCCAGTCAATATAATCTTCATATTTACTTTTGATTATTTTTCAAATGTTTTATGTCTGTATCTTTGGAGAGAGAATATGAACAATAACGAAGACAAGATGAGCAATTCTCCTGGTCAAGGGTGACTTACTAGGGAAGGATATGGTGGGCACATGAGGATAAAACAAAAACCACTTAGCAAGTCATCTCAAGAGCCAGGAAAATGTCTTCTCTGCTGTTCATTTCACTACACATATTCTAGAATACTAGATGCCTCCTTAATTGAAATGACAGGAATAAGAGGTAGTGAATATACTGTTTCAAGAGGATGAGCAAGAGAGAAAAACTTAGCAGGCAAGCTTCGAGTAGCTGTATGGCCAGAAGACAGGTATATTTAGGGTTTACACATATAGCAGAAAGCAAGCAGGTAAAGAGAAACTTAAAAATTCATAGACCAATAATAAGAAAATTTAAGGAGTTATACAACATGTTAGGATACAAAATGTAAGTTAGACTCAACTTAAGATCGCTGCTACGATTGTGGAATGATTCTAAGTTGGCTTTCATGCACACAGTGTTAAATAACAATAGCTAACATTGAGTGAATATTTATTGTGCCCAAGGCATGAGATTTTCACATGGTAGATATATAGTAGATGTTTGTTCAATGTGTTAATGGGTAAGCAAAGATACTTTATCTTCACAGAGATAAAGACCAACTACAGCTACAACAATTTTGGTGAGAAAGGGAAAAAAATCACAAGCTTTTTAATCAGCTACGATAAGACAATTGTGATTGACACTGAAAAAAATGATAGTTGTGTGTCAATTGTATATTATACATGTACATTATTTTATTTGATATGTACTCTAAATTTACAAGAAAGAGTAGAGAACAATGTTCATGTTGCTGATAGTTAAGATAATGAAAATCCTTTACTTTTTATTGTCTAGCAGTGTTTGACTTTCTCTTGATTATACATCTATTGATATGTAGATTATGTACATGTGTATCCATCTACATGTATCCACATGTGATGTCACTGCTTTTACATATGCATGTATGCATGTACAGCCAAATAGGGGAATTATTCAGATTGAGTATATATGCATTTATACATATGAGTCTATATGTATCTATTGCTATTTAGATTATGTATGTTTGTATCCATCTACATGTATCTACAGAGCTATACATTTAGAGAATTGTGCCATAATTAGTCATTTTTAAACAATTTCTTGAATATAGTGGTCAGAAAAATGAGGATTATATAGAATTTTAAACCTGCAAAGAATATAATTAGACACTAGTCCCATTTTTGTTCCTTATTCAGAGAATAGAGAAGTGAGTGATTTTGCAAGATCACATGTTAGCAAAGCTTGGGTGTGATAATCACTATACAAACCTATGATTAATGCTAGTCACAGTGTATATATTTACGTTCAATATTGGCATGCTTTATTGACAAGCACTCACCACTGTGCATGTTCACTACTGACCAGCAGCATAAAGAGTGACTGAAGAGTGTATAAAATCTTTGAACCAGGAAACTCATCAACACTAGGCAGCCTGGTTTTCGTAAACATAAACCTAATAACATAAACATAAATGTGCCTTTATCTCTCATTAAAAGTCTCTGTCAAGCTGATAATGCCAAAATAAATTTCTTCAATTCCCATACATTACACAAATTAATGTCAGGATGGCACTGGGTTCCCACTGTGAACTGTTGATTTTTCTATGGTTTATTTTCAGTTGTCTTCATTTTCATTCATTATAGTTTGATATAGGGTTGAGTTTGTAGACAGGGCACCAGATGTAATCAGGGGCTAATAGTAGATAAGTAAACATATTACATAGGTCCTGATGTTGACTGCTTAGGCATCTCTGCTCTAGGACATTCCCCTGACAAGACTATATGAAAAAGATGCAGGTATTAAGCATGCATTTACATCCCTCTGCTTCCTCTATAGCAAGATGCTCTTGGGAATCCTAGACAGTTTAAAGAGCTTTCTTACCAGAAGTATCCTGTCATTGACACAAGTCTCCATTTCTAGGTCAACCATCTGTGATATTTGGCAAATTGTTAAATCCAAGACATCATGCCTTTTCAATGAGATGAAGCTGAAAATATTTTATCTGTTGGAAATGCCCTTCAAAGCCATTAATTGATTACTTTGTCACTTGTGCTTCCCTGCTGGCTTCTTACAACTTCCATTTCATGTATGTTTAGGTCCTAACATTCAGAGACTCATAAGCAGGACAACCAGGATGTGGTTTCCATGTTTCCCGTGGGGAATATATTTGGTTCCAGGCAAAAGTCAGTGGTATCAAAAAGTTCTGAGTGGCTCATTCCAAGGTCAGAGAAGTTTAGAAGAATGCATAAACAAATATGTGTGTGTGCTTTAAAACTGTATAATATTAATTATAAATAGACACTATATAAACATATGGCTGAATTGTACTATATATACATATGTGGGTCTATATACATTCAATGTTGGCAAGCTTTGTGTGTGATACACACACAGAACCTAATGTGTTAACAGTATATTTTAGAGTTATGAACAATGTCTTCTCACACAATATTAACAGCATATTTTAGAGTTATGAATAATGTCTTCTCATACATTATCTGAGTTTCTTCCATTTTTTAATTTCAACAGGCATGCAGTATTTTTTATAAAAAGGGACCAACATCTTAAAGCACGTCTACCTTCTAGTCTCTTTCACAAGAAACTGTGAAATCACAACAAACCTGCCAGAACTAGTCAGGACACAGGAAACTGCAAGTGTTCCCTGGACTGTGGCCAAATAGGTCACAGGATCTGATCTGTTCTTCCCTCACCTTCTTCTCTGAAGAAACAGCTATTCTAGGCCAGAATAGTGTAAGGGACCATGAAATGACTGACGGGCTTTGAGCTGGGCTAGAGGCAAAATCTGATCTTGAATTCTCAATTTTTATTTCCTCTGAAATGCTGAATAGTCTCTGTCTTCTCACAGAAATTGCAGAAATATAAACTCAATGGACTCCAGCCAATGTGGAAGTTGATGTTCAATTATAGAGGAGGGTTTTCTATGGAGATGATTGTAACACCTCTTCATGAAGAAAACCCCCAGTGCCATGCGAAATTCTTGTATCCCCTTCACCATTTTATTTGAGTATATATGCTCACACTTCCACATGTCCATATACATGATACGAGTTCTTCAACAATCTGTGAGGGAACCTATTCTCTCTCTAAAAAAGCATAGCACTAACAAACTGTTCAGGATGGGCTTTTTATTTTCTCCCAAGGTTCCAAGGACATGCTTCCTTTTTTAATTTTCATAATCACATTATTGTAATGGACTCATCAATAAAAACACTGCACAGTCTGATTCGTGTAGCCGCTCACACGAACACTTGCCAAGCCCCAAATTCTCAGTGTTTACACAGTTAGAATAGCCACTTCTGAGCTTGCATTAGGGTTTTACACTTTCAGTATAAATTACATTTTTGGACTTATCACACACACAGGGAGAGAGAGAGAGAGACAGAGAGAGAGAATAACATCTGAGATCGAGCTAAAAAGTAGAACAAATAGCTTTATGTCCTCTTTTACCTACATCCAGGTGCTTTCAATGAAAAATATGGGCCCTGACATGATTAACATCTTCCTTGAGATTTGCGAAAATAGCTTCAGTAGTTACAGAGATTAGCAATGGGAAAAATCATCCAGGAGGGGATGCAAGTGTGTGCTGTTTTGATTCTGCAAAAAGTAGCATTTGCAACATCCCGTTGAACTTACATTTCTTTCTGATCACTAGTATATAATTAGATGGAAGTAACTGAACTTATTTTTGAAACTTTAACTTCACTCAAGTTTAAATTCAGTCCTCTAGAAGCAAGAAAGCTAATCCTGAAACATTATGCTACATGAATAAATACTTATTTTTAACCCTAAACTGGAGGAAAACATATTTTTCCAGAAAAAAAGTAGACTTCAATTTTTTAGCATGGATCTCTCTGATCACAAAGAAGAGAATTGTAATGCCATGAGAAGTTACCCTAATGAAAATCTCTAGTATAGACTCTGTGTCTCTGGTAGCTATCGGAGTGATCACTAGAAAAGGCCCTCCGTGGTAGCTGTAAGAAGATAACACATTGACATGAAAAATTCTCAAATTCTTCTACCTTGAAAGAAGAAATTATATTTTTCTGCTACATAAGTTAGCATTGAAAATTGCATGAAAATTGTTCAAGAGCTTAGAGGAAGAATCTCTCCATGCCTTCACCAGGATCTCAAATCCAATGTTTTTTATTGAGAAAAAAATTAACCTGGACAATAGTTTCACCTCTTATACATGACAATAGAGTTAGTAAAACTTTCCTGTATTCACTGAAGTGAATCTTTTGTTGGTAAAAACAAAAGGGCTTTTGTTCCAATACACTCTAATTGCCAAATGTAATCAGAAACTCGGGAGTCTAAGAAGCAAAGAGGGATCTAATGTGCCCTTTGAGTCTTACTGTAGGCAAAAGCCCAGGACTTTCCCAGGGCTTAGATTACAGTCCATTTGGTAGATAGTCATCTGTGTGGATGATATGGTCCTTATCCTGAATAGAGAGGCATTGTTTTGGATGGAGCACAATGAGTGGACTTAAGACCCAGCTGGAGCCTGGAGTCCTTGTCCCTTTCCATGCTGAGCCCTCAGCGTAGATCACCGAGCTATAAACAGTAAGATCAATGCTCACTTACTGTGTTTGCTGTCAGTATTTTATTATGAGAATGGAGTTTTCCCTTAAGACTACACAATTTGATTTTTGGTCCACTTCTACAAAGCTATCCAATGTCCCTCTGAATGGTCACTCTGTACCAAGGATTGCACTGAATGCTTTTCAGGTGCTTAATAGATTCAATTCCACCATCAGCCCTGTTAATATTGGCCTTTCTAAAGCCTACAAGAAAGTCAAGCTTAATTAGCTGTGTATGTCACTGCTACTGCATGGCAGACCCCATGGTTGGTAATCTTTGCATCCTAACCCCTGATTCTCTCCTGTATATTCCTCTGCGGAGCTCTTATATCTTATGGAATAACACAAATTCTGTGAAACAGAACAGAGCAGACAGAAATGGGAAGGATACAGAGAAACAGCCAAGCTAATAGAAAAATCATTTTCAGAAGATGAAGAATCAGTTTTTGCTTCCAAATATCTCTCTGAAATAATCTCCAAGTGAAAGAACTGTTCCTGCTTCACTCAGTCTCTCATCCTCAGCACCCAGCACTGTGATCTGCAAATGGAGCTGGCCCAAAATATCTAAATAAATGTCACAGTTCCCGTAGATAGAAGCATCCTATACTGTCTACACAATAAAAATAATTAAGGAGGAAAGGATATTAATTTCCTCAATTCAAATGAATGCTGTACTGATCATAAATATTCAGAAATTTAAAATCACAGTTGTAAGGTATTAAATATCTAATTTGTCTTTGTCATTCTTGGGTTGATAGTACTATTCTAAGATACCCATCTATAATCATGTGCTAAAATTTCAAATTTGTAATTTATAATTCATAAAGAAGGAAAGTTGGAAACATTGCCCTTGGTAAATTGAAGAACCCAGTCTTGTTCCTTTTAGAAAAACAAAATCATGAGAAATTACATTTAAATTTCATATAATTAGTGTTGTGTCATTTTCTATAGTTTAGAAAAGGTATCTTGATTGCTCACAATACAGGTACCTCTAGAGGACACCACTTACACAATACAGTAAATCTATGTAAATGAAGTCTAGGGGTTGGTTTCTCCAACACCATTGACCCTGTTCTTCTCTCATGTAGACTATTGAAACCAAAGGAACAGGTTCCAGTCTGAGAATAGAAATTAATGTAGCAAGAGTTTTTTTTTTTTCATAATGAAGTGACAGTTTGCTTTGTTTTAGCATTTATTGAGTAACTGTATCAGATTTGGGGCAAGAAGTATGTAAATGAGTAAAGCATAATTCTGAAAACAGATGCACTATGCATCAGAATGAGGAACACTAAACTGACTGTATCTTTATCCACAGACAGATGTGATTGACGGTCAGATGATACAGACACATAGATGCTTTGATGATATAAGTGTATATAAATGATCATGTTCCCATAGCTGAAATCCAAGGTTATTCTGCTATTTTAAATTTGAGGCATCCAAACAAAATTCTTTATCGTTCTTATACACTCTTGTCTTTGGCAGTAGATTGGACTTTCTGTTTCGATGGCCTCTAAATATGATGATACTTTTAGAGAATAGCCTTTTCTAAGCATCTATCCTGACTGTCTTTAGCAATTCATGTGGCTGGGTATCATTCAAAAAGAGAGCAAATTCAGTTTCAACCAAGTTAAATTACTCAAGAAGACTATTGGTTCCTATAGCTGGAATGCCACAAGCTGCCTGTCTTCAGGTAGTGTTTTGTTTGATCCTTGCTGTTCTTCTGGCCTTATCGATTTTCATTCAGAATCTCTCTGTGTTCTTTAGCATGCCTGCAACAACACTCGATCTATAGCATTGCATTTTAAAGCCTTTGGTAATAAGTCAATGGCAAATCCTTATCAATAGGCCTTATAGAGAAAAGGACGAGCTGAAGCTTGCACTGTTTTTTCCAGCCCTAACATGGTGGATTTTTCAGCTAAGCAGTAGAGAGAGAAGCTAAGAGTGGGATGGTTCCTCAGAAGCTCAGAATTCAGTTACCAGAAGTGTGAGAGGAATACTGAGCATAGAAACAACAGAAATATAACTGCAGAGGCTAAAACAAGAGACTATTCTTACCTACCCAGAAACCATCACTATGACTTTTATAGAGAAAGTTGCCAACATTTTTGAGAATGAATTATTCCATCTGTAAGAGAATGCTAAGCATTATAGTTTCAAGTTTTGACATTTCCAGTTGTTCCATATTGAATCAGAGTCAAAAGACAGAATCAGCATCACCCACAGAGAGATGAGCCCTCCCATATCAATTAGCAATCAAGACAGTGCCCTTACAGACATGCCTATAGTCTAGTATGACAGAGGTAATTTCCCAATTGCAGTTCCCTTTTCCAAGCCATGTCAAGGTAGCAAATAAGATTAGCCACCAATAAGATTAGCCACCAGAATGAGCCAATATCCTCACTTAGTAGTGAGGCATGATAAAGCTCCACAGATTGTCTACCATCATAATGTGAATGAATACCAGAGCCAGACTTGAACACAAGCTTCAATCCAAGGGACAAGTTTGAGAGTCAATGTTGTACCCTTTGCTGTTAGGCTCCTCCATGAATAGAACATAATTCGAACCAAGAAAAGCAGCTATCCCACTGCTTATATGTAGATCAAGGCAAATAGGAAAAGTAGAGTAGCCATCTTGGTGATCCCTTGAGAAAATGTAGATGAAGGATGAGGAATAGCCAAGATGGTTCTGGATCTAGAACTTGGATGAGAAGAGCCTCATCACAGACAAGAGACATAAAGTCTTCATCTACTTGGGGGAAATTATCTTATAGAAAGGGGATCAAGTTTATTTTGTGAAAAATGGTTGTTTGGTATTTCAGGGAGATAGCCTACAGCCAAGCAAAGTCTTCCTAGCTATTGTCTCTTATCTGAATTTTTTCCTGAACAGAGGACTTTTCTACTCTCTCTTAAACCTGCTCTGAAACACTAAATGCAGCCTACTTCATCATTCCTTTCTGATTCCCTTCACCATTGACGCTAAGCTAAGCATGTCCTTCTTGTAACTCCCAAGGCACTGACTCCAGAAGTTCTTGTGGCTCCTGCACTAGGATTTCTTTATTAATGCAGAACTCTTACCTCTTGCAACAGCCCACAGCCCTAGGAGAAACTTTCAAAGTCAAAGATGCATGAAGAGTCTCCAAGAGGACTCCTAGATGAGTGTTTCAGCTCTTGGAATGACTTTACTTACACCCACATAGTAATTATGCTACCTTGAGGTGGGTAAGAGTGAGGAAACTTCATTATGCCTCTTAAACGATACTGCTTCTGCTTAAAACTTTCAGCCTATTGCTCAGTTCACACAGGCAGTTTTGAACTTCATAAAATTAAGTGAGGTCGCTTGACTCTAGAATAGAGCAAAGAGTGCTTGTTATTTTAAAGTATTTTGCTAACCAAATAACTACAGTTGAGTTTGTATAATAAGCCATATTAAATTGTTACCTATATATTATGGTGCCTCTCAAAGATATTTTATATCAATACTTAGGAACATGGTACACAAGGTGTGAGGATACACTGAACTGGTTCAGGCTATTGTTTCTCTCTGTACTGTTCCCACTTCATAGAATGAAGTCCCTCCTCTGGCCATTTGGAGAGGACAGTCATAATGAGTTTAAATTTCTTCCATCATGAAGTCCATATTCTCTTTTCAGGTATAATTAAGTGTTCTGTCCTTTGTGCCGTTTGAGTACTTAAACCCTCCTCACTGATCTTTCTCAGAGCTTGCCTCAAGTGCCTTCCCTTCCACAGTGGGCTCTGGAGTTGCTGAAACCTAACATGTGTGATTGCTCATCATGAAAAGGATTCATTCAAGTGCACAGGGTTTGTCTACACTGTATTTCTGGTACCCAGATAAGCATCAAGCAAAATGGATACAGTAGAGCCTAAGTGAAGCACCAGGAACAGTGCGAAGGGCAAGGCAGATGGACTATTACAGGCATAGTCTCTTTCTGTTGACACAGAAATGCAAAGAACAGCATGGCCATATTCTTCCAAAACTTTTTAAATATTTGTATCTCTAATACTTGTTTGCTTTGGATTTGTACAGATTGTAATTTTCAAACTACAATTATGCCATGTCCCCATGCTAAAGTCATTTATTAGTTATAAGTGTTTTCTTAGTCTGTATGCTTAGTGCAATTGGCCTAAATGTGCAATGGCCTATGTTTAAAATGTACTTTGCCCATTGAGAGAAGGAAATGAGCTCACACTAGCATGCACTGGCTCACTGGTGAGGGCTCTTCCTCCTTCCCTCCTTCACTCCCTGATAGCCTATTAAGCCAAGTACATTTGACGTCACTAAAGAACACACCTAGTCAAGCAGCGAGGTGTGAACACATTGAGGGACCACCAGGCAATCTTACTGCTGTGTTCTACAAAGACACCTCTAAAATGTAACTCTTGAAACAGTTATAAATGGAAATAACTTCATTTTTCTTTTCCTTTTCTTTCTTTTTCTTTAACAAAAGGCACACTAAGAAGAGCACACTCTCAATATTGTGAATGAAAACCAGTGGGGAAGAACAAAGAAAGCATTATTTCTGTTGAGATACGAAAGACTTTTCCTAGGAAGCATATGATATGATGTATACAGCATTAGAAATAAGCAGTGTGGGAAGTAAAGAGAAGAAAACTTCTGAGAACAAATTACAACCTGGGCTCAGGGGTAGAAGCAGAAAGCTTAATTGACCTGGGTAGGGTACATGAATAGTCACAGGATAAAAGCTATGTCTACACTGTCCATTTTCTGTGACAGTAACAAATTACTAGAGCAAATTTTAAAAGAGCGAACTGTGTGGTCTCACAGATAATGGGTGTTTCAGATCATGTTTATTGTCTTGTTGCTCTTGGGCCTGTGGTGAAACAGCACGTCACATCAGTAATACATGGCAGAACAAGTCACTCTACTCGTGGAAGTTACAAACAGAGAAAGAAAGAGACCCATGGCCCACAGTCCTCCCTAAGGCAACAGACACCTCCAGTGACCTAACCCCACCCAGCCAGGTTATACTTCTTTTTAGACATTCCTCCTACCTGCTTCTCAGTTGTGCCAAGCTGAAGAGTAGATATTTAAGACATGAGCCTTTACAGGCTTTCCAAATCCAAGCCATACCAGTGGCAGGAAGATTTCCATTCAAAGTTCTGATGTTCTTGTTTTAATTCCTCAGACACTGGAGATATGAAAACTTGGGATTAGACAAAGAAAAGATAAGTCTCACATTCAAATGTTCTCAAGAATCAAGGAGTTCAGTCAACAGAGACAGAGATAACAAGAAGTTTGGTAATGTTGTAAAGATATTTACATATGGTGTAAAGAATGCTCACATATAGTCTCCAGCTTCTCAACTATAAGTGGGGAGTGCCTCACATATATACCAGGAGTCATTGGTTGTCAGGGCCCTGAAAATGAAACAAGTGGGACCTCGCTTGCACACATTATCTCAGTCAGGCTCTGTAGAATGTTGTAAGCATCCTCTTTAAAGATACTTATCGTATCCCCCATCTCTTTGTATTGTACAGTGGGTGCTGGGCTCAAAGTGTTCCTGGTAGGGTCACCACTTAATTTTTGTTCATATAGAAGAACAAACTGATTTATATTGATGGGCTGCCCTCCAGTACGATAGGACCCAGACAATTAGAGAAAAAAAAAGACTTAATGGCTAGGAGTGTAGTTCAATGGTAGAATGTTTGTTAAGCATGCACAGAGCACTAGGTTTGATCTAATTCCCATCTTAGAAAGAGGAGGAAGAGGAGAAGGAAGAGGAGACTTTACTGTCATTCAATCTGTAACAGGCACTTATCTATGTAGGATATGTATATTATCTTAAGGTCCCTATCCTCTTTTAGATAAGTCTGCATCTGATTAGAGGGTAGAAAATGTTTAGCTGACTGGTGAAGGAGCATCTGTCTCTGAATGGAAGGTTTGTGTCAGTGGTCCTTTAAGGTATTGCATCCTGTCCCTTCTTTTCTTTTCTTTTTTTTTTAAAAAAGATTTATTTATTATGTATATGAGTACACCATTGCTCTCTTCAGACACACCGGAAGAGGGCATCAGATCCCATTACAGATGGTTCTGAGCCACCATGTGGATGCTGGGAGTTGAACTCAGGACCTGTGGAAGAACAATCAGTGCTCTTAACCACTGAGCCATCTCTCTAGCCTTTTTCACTTCTTTCAAAGGTTGTTGAGAGGTGGAGAAAAACAATTTAGAATGAGATTTTTTTTTTTGTAAAACCGAGAAGTTGTTGTCATTTGCATATTCCTGATCCAGTCCTGTTATTAGTCTTTCTGAAGTCAGTCACAGATTCTTGGCATGGGTTTTATTTTATAGGTTATATATCGTGATAAAATTAGTGTGCATTAAGCAATGGTAGCACATGCTTTTAATGCCAGCACTCAGCATGTACAGGCAGGCAGATCTCTATGAATTTGAGGCCAGCCTGGTCTACATAGTGAGTTCATAGAGAAACCCTGTCTCCATCAAAACAAACAAGCAGAAATAACATGCATTAGATGTGACTACCAGACCAATAACTTCCATGTTTTCAGTCATCCTGTTTCTCTGATTGCCAGGAGAATCAAAGGGTAGGTTCAGAGAGTACCTAGCACAGCACTGTTATGCTATTGACCCCAGCATCAGAGACTAGCGCCTCTTTCTTCCCTTCTCCCAAGGAGGAATCTATAGAATCCTTGTTTCTCCCATAGACTGGGTCCCTACCAATTCATCTCACATGAAGCTTTACATACTTAATAATTCTAATTATTACTTCAATGTTGTGACTCAATCATTGTATAGATTTTAATTTTACTGCTCCTCAGAAGAATTAGTTTAACTTACATGCTTTATTTCATACTATATGTATATATTTATATTTATATATGCATATGTTTACCAAGACAGAAGCAGTAGTAATACTATTTGGATTTATATGGTGCACTGGTTAAAATTATATGTTCTTCAGTGTATGGGACTGCAAGTTACAACAATAAGCAATACATAAGGAAATATTCATTAAGGTGCTGGAGAGATGGTTTGAGAGATAAAAAAAAATCTATAGCACTCTTGCAGAGAATATTAGTTCAGTTCCTAGCACCTATATCGGTGCTTCACAAGTGTCTGTAGGTCCAGCTCCAGGAAATCTGATACCCATTTCTGGCCACCATAGGTACATGCAGTCAAGTACCTAGACACACAAGTTAAATAATAAAAATGGAAGTATCTTTTTAAAAAGAAGTGGTTATTAAAGTAAGAACTGCATTCATACCTGTCCATCATATTTTCTTATCTATCTAGAAAATTTCAACATGCTGTCAGGCTACTAGAGTTTCCATTTGCAGAATAAGCATCCCTTAAGACTGACTCATCAGACAAAACACAGAGACAACATGAGGCAGAAGAGAGAGGTTTCAAATCAGTCACACAGAGGTGGGTTCAAACTCCCCATTTACACCTATAATCTTGGCCAGCTTGCCAGCTCTTCTGAATATTGTCCCAGCTATTAAATTTCTCTGCTCTGCTGTGGTAAACAGTCTATAATTTGATGGCCCTGGCTACCTGATGCAGGTCCTAATGTGCACAGTGCACTTCATAAATGGCAACTATCAAACTAACACCAGTTACAGTTTATGAATGATTTCCATCTCACAGGCTCATTCAATGCTTCGATCCTGTAGCCGTCTGATTCACTCAGGCTTCAGACGCATATCTTCCGGAGCACAGGTGTATTCAGTGAAATGAATTACCTGTCACAGGGTCTTGTATAAGTAATAATTGTTCCTTGACACACACACACAGAAGGGTTTAAGGCTTCACTACTAGGACAAGGTAGAACTCTCCGTAGTAAATCACCATGTCTTCTAACATGTTATCTGTTCTGTTTTGCCTATTTCATTCTAGCTTTCTTTTCCCCAATCTTTTACAATAGACATTCAATGCTAGTCTTATCGTATCTTTTGTTTCAACGAGCAAGAGGCATTCTTCCTAAAAAGACCAATGTCGATGGATATACTATTAATCTTTTGACTTAGTTTCTTTGACAAAGATCACTTTAACCACAGTAGCGTTCTGTTCCTTCTCTCTTGATTTGACAGGGGATCAGACCAGATGAGATCATTTAATCCTTTAACAATAGGATCACAGAGCATTAGACTTGAAGCCTTTCATAAATATCCAGTTCCTACTTTTTTCCCTTACACACAAGAGCTGGTAGAAAGTAAAGCTGTGGCTTGTCTAAGTTCTCACCTTCTAAGCTAATAGATGCGAGTTCTAGTGAACTATTATTCAATACCATCTATGACTTGTAGTCCTAATGTCAAACACAGGTTCCTTTTATTCACCGAGAGCAAAATTAGAACACATCTCTAACCTACCTGACAGGCATCCTCTCTTTATCCTTAACATTCATATGTGGTAAAGTTATACAGCCCTGCTAAGAAGGCAGCTAGGGAAGTAGTGATCGTCACATTGGCTCCCTGGATTTTACTTTCAACACCCACCATTTACTTATCTTAGGAATTAAACCTTCACTCCAGAATACAAAGTGAAATACAAAGCAAACAAATTGTCATCGGTGCTTATAATCCATTCAATATATTTCCATAATATTTAAGACTGGCGAGAAAACAGTTGGCAGTGTGGGACTTAACTAAGTTGGCGCTTTTAAAAGAACTTGCCAGGCAACATGGAAACACAGACAGAAATGCACCTTTTCAACATACTTTTCCACATGGTTTTCAGGCATCAGTTGAAATGGCTATGTTTATGCAGGGACAGAAGGCTGTGGTAGGAAAAAATCAAAGCAAGGGTGAGTAGGCAGATGTGGCTTTTATCTTACTTAGAATCACTCTGTCGGAAGTCCCATGAATCTACTTAGCTAAGGAAGAAGACCGGTGTAGAACAGATGTCTGCACATTCTCCTTAGAGCCACCCATTACTGGAGCAAGACTGAGATTGGAAAAAACCAATGATAATCATTTCAGAAGCAGCACCATAGGCATGCAGCTAAACTAAGTCTCTTATTTTATATGTTCCTATACGTGCATGCATATGTGGCCATAGTCAGGCAATGACCTAGGCACTTTCATCTAGATAGTCTACCAGAGTTAAGTTCCTATTTGCTTTGATAGAAAATTCTAGTGGGATAAGATTTTCAGTGAAGGCCTCTGGCTTTGACATCTTAAAAATGTTTTCTTTATTACCCTAAATCTCAAACCCTCCATTTATTTAATCCTTGCCAGTGATATTAAGTATTTTTCTGAGTGTAATCCTAAGTATGTAATCTCAGTTACTCATACTATCTCAGCTTTAAAGACAAGAACACTAAGACAGATGGCCACTTATCCATAGTGACCCAGTGAGAGAAAAGCCAGGGTGGAATCCAGGCAAACTATAATGAAAGTGCCTTTCTTTAGTTACTGCCACAGAATGCCTCATGAGTTGACTATTAACGGTCTTTCTGAGCCTTCAAGAAAGCTGATTAATGCATTGTGGCTAAAATTCCTCTCTATCCCCTTGAAAGCAGAATAAATGGATTTGATAATGACTTGCTTAGCTTCATGTCCTGAAAGCTGACTTCGGTGAGGATGTCTTTGGAATTGGCTAGGTCACTGCTGGGAGAGATAATCCTAACATACTCTTAGTAAGCCTAGTGTTTCCATTCCCTGCCTCTTGTGGTCAAGGATATAGTTGATTCTGGCATGTGGATGCTGAGGGGAATACCACCAGCAATCCCAATGGGGAGATGGGCTTGGAGTCTCCCATGCCTAGTGTATCATACACAACCAGCTATATAATTTGCCTGGTCTAGTACAAAATAAAAATGAACTAATCCTTACTCAGAAAGCAGGAAAAAGTGTCTCACTTTCCTTTGCATAGTCTTTCTCTTGAGCACTCGTGTTTCTTAAAACTTCTTAAATAATATTGTGTTCACACGAGCATGGAGATTCTCACTAGCAAAAGAGGGAGTCTGAGCGAGGGCAGGTGCTGGGGTACCTGTTGCATTAGGCTGACAAAGTAGCTACTCAAAGAAGGGAATGGGAGATGGTGCTGCCACTGAACCTGGGTCCATATCCCTGACATTTACATAACTGTCCCATTGAACACTATCTACAGAAATCACATCCAAAATAAAATTACTAACAATGTGTCAAGCCAGCAAGTTAAGATGATCACACCTCAAGAGAAGATCTTTCCCTGTGAGGGTTGGGTCTAGGTGACTGCACTCATGGCCACACCCAGGAAGTTGGGAGTTTGCACATATTACTTTGGTTCAGCTCGGGGTTGGAAGAGCTGCTGGGAAGCACAGCTGCAACTTCTCCAAGTTCCCACCACTAGAATAATAGGTTCCCTTGATATTAGCTTTGAGTCATTCTAACAACAAGATTAGGAATCGTAAAAGGTCACAATGTCTCCTTCCTGTCCTTAGGAGCTGACCAATGCATGAGCAGAGGCCATTGGTGCAATCTGTGGAGTGTAGAAAGTCATCCTAGGATGGATCGGACTTCCCAGTCACCCCAAAACCAGAAGGACTCATGCCACTTTACAGTGGCTTCACTGATGAGCATTGTTGACTCTTCAGCAAAGCTGGAGTGGGAGCAGATGGAAACCACTTGCATAACCAGGCTCTTCGTTCCATTGGGAAGACTTGCATGCATTTTTAATAGAGAACTGTTTACTTTCAGCTTATCTCCGAAGGGTACAGTTCTGGAATGGGCAAGCTGAATGGGACTTTAGAAATCACCCCTACTCACCCAAGCACTTTACCAAACAGAGAAAGGAGCTTCTAGGGGGATATTGACTTACTTGAGGTCATACCCTCCAGAGATAGCATCCTCATGTGGCCTGGTTTTTATTACACAGCACCCTCTCCTTTGGAGACTGGCTCAAGTTCCTGGGAACAGAACCCAATCAAGGGGAACAGTGAGAAATGGCACCTTTACCCTTTACCCCATACCACAGTTTGCCTGTTGTCTCTGACCAAACAGCTGTCTGCTCCCACCCCACTGGGTATGTTCTGTCATCTTCATCCCATGTGGTTGCAAAAGTCCAGTCACCACCTTTGATAGATCCACTGCCACATTCTTTCTCTTCTCTTTTGGCTTGAGCAAGCAGATACTTATCCCTTCATAGTAGCTTTCCACCTCTACCTCCTTGAGAATTCAAGGCAGGTCTAAGGTACACAGTTTAGGTCCACCAGGAAAAGTGATTCTCTGTCTTCTCAGCTGGCAATGCCTTCCTTGAGAAAGATTCTGTTCTTGCATGAAGGCTCAGTGGGAAAGCAGGCCTTGAGTTCCCTAGAGTACCAAGACAAAATGAAAAAGGATGACAGTTGCAGCACCTATTTACTTTGTGAGAGCTTATGTATTTACTCTGCATTTTTTTCTATATCTAATAGGCTTTAAATTGAAATGACATTGGCAATGAGCTCTAGGCAATGAACTTCTAGGTTCATTCTTCAAGTAATAGATTTCCTTATGAGGTATTCTTTATAGGAACACTGTCAAAGCAGCAAGATAATTAGCAGAGAGTACATTTGATGCTCCACTTGATGTTGCAGAAACTTATTTAATAACATTTCAGGCTATATCTATATGAATGGGTATAAGGCTAAAAACTTGAAAACTTTTGATCGAGTGATTTCTAAAGTTATTTTAGCACCTATTGATGTAACCCAGAACATAGAAAAATGTTAAAAGAATAGAAATCATTCCATGAGAAGGATATAACATCACATCAACAACTATTAGTTTTACATTCTACTTCTTAAGAGATTTAATCCATTGTAAAGTCCCTTTTTTCATTAATCTATTTATTTATTCACTCTACACCATCCCTGTCCCAGCCTTATAAATCTCTCCCTCCATTACCTCCCCTTTCTCCTCAGAGAAGAGGAAGCACTCCTTGGGTATCACCCCACATTGGCATGTGCAGTCACCTCAGGAAAAAGCACATCCCCTCCTACTGAGGCCCAACCAGACAGTCCAGTTAGGAGAAGGAGCTCCAATGGTAGGGAACAGCTCCAATTGTTAGGGGACCCACATGAAGACCAAGCTACACATCTCCAAATGTGAAGGAGGCCTAGGTCTTTAGTTGTTGGTTCAGTCTGTGTGAGCCCCCACGGGCCCAGGTTAGTTAACCCTGTAGGTCTTCTTGTGGTGTCCTTGACCCCTCTGGCTGCAGTAACAAATATGTTGGTTTGATAGAAGTCTTAGTGTCAGATGCAAGGAAAAATTGCTCTGCTCCGCTGTTCTCTCCTACAAGATTTTGAGACATGAGTAGTCAGCCTCGTTTGGGGAAAACATGTATTTTAAGTAATGGTGTAAAAGTGGGTGAGGTAGGCATGTGTACAGGAGGCATGTGTGTGTGTGTATGTGTGTGTATGTGTGTGTATGTATATATATATATGTGTGTGTGTGTGTGTGTGTGTGTGTGTGTGTGTGTGTGTGTGTATGAGTTAGGGTCATGAAAAACACTAGAGAGGAAACAGTGACAGATATGGGAGCTTTTTCCAGAAAACACAACTTAGAATTTAGCTTTATATCTGAAAATACAAAAATGTATGTACTAAGAAAAAAATAGCATTAAAAATAACAACAACAAAAATAAACTCCCTGTCTTACTAGAGGTTGACAATGTAGATTCCATTTCAGGGGACGTTGTGGCTAAACTCAGTAAGTACAGGTGGGAAGGATAGTGCACAGTTAGCTGTAGTGCCATTGGTGCGGAGATAATGTTTATACTACCCTTTTATCCCTCAGATAGCTTACTTGATTCATGTGAAGTTCAGGACGAAGTGCTATGTAAGCTCTTGCTGGTTTAGCAACAAGGCGAATCCTATACATTGACTAAGCCATTTGGAGCTGAGAGTACCTCTCTCTACACATGTATCACATGAATTGTTCCTATCACATAAAAATGTATTACCCTCATGAAAACTGCATCTGTTAGAGAAGATACCAGCAGCACGACAAAAGCGGGTAATAAAACAGAAATAGTGCATTTAATTGAGTAGATTACAATCAACACCTGTAGTTAGAGATGCCAAGTTGGAATATGACGGAGAGTCTGTATGGATGTCGTGAGCTTTTTCTCCCAAGAGGCCTCCAGAGTCAATGTCTCTCTAGTATTTTGTACACATTTGTCCTTCCAATGGTGTGTGTGTATGTGCGTGTGCATGCACGCATGCATATGTGTGTATGTGATCCATAAGAAAATGGGCGAGAGAGAGAGAGAGAGAGAGAGAGAGACAGAGAGAGACAGAGAGAGAGAGAGACAGAGAGAGAGAGAGAGAGAGATTTTCCTAAGGTGGAAAGGGAAAATTAAAGAAAGGAACAGGATTTTGTGTTCAAATAGAGTGTGAATTTCTCTGTGATGTGAAAGTGACCTTAGGTGGCCTGAAGGGATATGTGAGGAGTGTGGTCAAGTGATGGTACTTATGATCAGAGTGACCTGGGGAAACTTAGTTTGCCCAGTGCCTTGGAAAGTCTTTAGAAGGGCTTGTGCTTTGTGGTATGGAAACTGGAAATTCGGATTACAAGGCTCTAACACAAGAGATTTAGCTTGAGATCTTGGAAGTAGAATCTAGAAATCGATCTTCCCTTTTTAAATAATGCGACAAATAATTGGAGATTTGCTAGGTGGAATTCTACTGTGGCTGTACTCTCTGAAGGATTTGCAGGTGTCATCCTCTGGCATTGTCTACCCTGGGAGTTAGAATTCCCATGTCCTCCCAGAAACAAGGCAAGCAAGGTGCAAGACATTGAGGAATTTGCTAGGGTGATGCAAGATTTCTGCTGTATTCAGAGCCCATTGCTGGTATTCACCACTAAGACTGAGAGGCTACGGCATCCCCAGACTCAGGACTCATCAAAGTCTAATGAAGGAACCAAAAGCCACAACTTTTTCTTCTTTGAAATATGAGTGTTATGTGAAGAGAAGCAAATGAGTATCTTAGGAAATGTTCTCCCTAGTGACTGGTTTATTCACATTCCAGTCAGAGTACCTAATGCTGCTAGAATAACAGCCTCTTTGTTTGCCTCAGATGCAATTATAAATATAACTATTTGGACAATAACTGAATAAACTACCCACATAGAACTTACCTGTTCAGATAGAGACTACGATCAAAGTGTAGACTATTGAATTATGTGGTTAAGAGTCTTCAGTGCCACCAGCCTCACAGCAGGCTGCACCCTCAGATTATTTGCTATCATCTAAAAGCCTCAATGTAATAGGATCAAATGTATTTCTTACACAGATGAAAGATGGTCTAGTGATAAATATTTAAATTAGAATAATTTACATGATGGAAGCATAGTCTTTTTTTTATATTAGTGTTTTTCCAACTTCTTAAGTTTCTATCTAGGGAAATAAAATCAAAATAATCCTAAAGGCTGCTGTGCTATGAAATTTAGCATTCCTTTTTCAGCCTTATCTTTCACAATATTTTTTGGATTTTTTTTATTAAGTAAGATTTAATTCTTCTATTATAGAATGCATGCCGTATTTCAGCCAGTGGTTTGAAAAGTGAGGCTCTTGGCTACATGATTATGCAACAGAAGAAATGAAATTTTCTAACCAAATCGGTTTTATTGTTCCCTGATAATGTGTGGAGTGAAGAGAGGGAAGATATTACAGCTTCCTTTGAATCTCATTGGAGAAAGTATCAGTGGGCACTTTGGAAGATGAGCTGTAGTAGAAGCTACATTTCTCGACAGGAAAATTAAAGTAATTAGATAGTGTCAAGAGCTAATCACAGAAGGGACTTCTGTCCCTTCTCAAGCTCGGAACTTAGAAATTATTGAAGTCCTGAGAAGGGCACAGTATGTTTCTCTTTAAATATCAGCCATAGATTATTTACTATGTAGGGAGAACCATGCCACATACTTTGTTTTCCATATTTCCTCAACTGTCTAGTTAGCAGTGAAGTTTTGGCTCCAAGTCTGGGTCATGCATTAAGCCTATATTTTTTTACTAAGCCCCACCTTCATTCATATCATTATTACTTAGCTTTCTATCATAATTTGCTATTTATTGCAATAAATACTTTTCTTCCAGTTTCTGTGCAGGCTACTATATAGGAATTCCAGTTTTAAAAATCACTTTGAGTTCTTGAACAGAAAGTATAATTTTACAGACTCTCTGCAGCCAGGGTCCACATCCTGATTTTACCACTCGTGTGCTGTGTGTTCCTTTTGTCACATACAGTGGTTCCTCCTCTCACAGTGATTGAGGGGATTGAAATTGCTCATGTAGACAGAACACTTTAGAAGGTGTCTAGCTCAGACTAAGTGCTCAATGAGTATGAAGAGTTGAAAAGATGGACAGACGGAGGAATTTACTCAGAAGGAAATGCAAATAAATGAATACATCACAAAATACATTGTAGAAACAATAGTTGGGTCCCTGTACTCTTTCAAAAATTGTCATGCCTATGCTGTGTAAGCAAAGGATAGTCCTGATACAGGCCACGTATAGCAAACAGCACAGTGTAAAAGTTGTCTTTAATGAAAGTGTTTCAAAGCAGATCTAAAATACTCACATTTTGCAATATAAAGCAAAATGGGCATTCACTTTATCCCAAAGAAGATATTCATTATAGATTTTTTTATGAGCCCTAGACCTTCTAATCTTACAACCCAAATCTACAAACATGTATCCAATACCAAACACTTCCTGTTGCCTAACCCTTCCTCTCACCTGTTTTCCACTTAACAGTCACTAAGGTGTTTGTTCTCTTGCCACAAAGGGAACAGTGGGTGGTAGATGCACCTGACTACGTTGATACCTTTCCCTTTGTATGAAACATGTTCTGTTCCAAAAGTTCTTAATGTCAACATCTTCATGTCATGAGCAGGCTGTGAACCTTACAAGCTTACTACCCCAAGGTCCGCATTGTGACTCCCCTAACACACTATGAGTATGTGCTGTCTCTATGAGGAAGCATAGTATCTTCCTGCTTTGAGTCCCTAATGATGACTACAGAGTCTGTGATCAACAAGGGAACTATAATGCTAGTTTGTTCTCACCCAACCAGGAATCTCTATAAATGGTGGGACTTCCATTTATAGAGTCTGGGTAGAAATTTCCTTGTGTCAGATTCTCTACTGTTTATGGTTATTATGGCTAGGCTCACATTCATTTTATTATTATGCACACATGGCTTTACCTTTCTAACAGTCTTCTGTCCTCTATTTTTTGGGACCCTGTCTATTCTTGCTCACTACAGCGACACTCCCAGAAGCCTCTCTTTCATCAAGCTGTATTTATTAGTTAAGTCAGAAAGTGTGCATTTGTAATGAAGACATCCCAAACTTCAGTCAGCCACTCAAACAAGAGAGGTTTATTTCTTTCACCAGTAACATTCCAGAACTTGCAGCCATTTTTGTCATCTTTAAAAAGTTTCTCTTTGGAAGTCTAAGGCAAGCAGATGACTCAGAAATGGAACCTTGCAGCCACTCCCATCTGATCAGCCCAACTACCTCATAGATCAGAGACAACCAGCAGTGTCTGACTCACCCTTCAAATGCTAATGATACTCTAAATTTCCTAATACTTTCTCATGCCAAAGATGATCAGATTCCATTAGCATGTAAAGTGAGGACAAACCTCACTCACTGATTATATTTTTGCCTTTGGAAGTTATTCACATAGGGTGACATCACTTTTGGAACAAAAAATAAGCATTTGGAGCAACAGTTAGGGTCTTGTCATATATAGCAATCTTCATATTACAGGTCCTGGAGTTGAGGAACAGAAGTCTCCAGAGGTTTCCCCAAGACTAAGAATGTCACATCTATGCTGAGAAAAATGAGACTTGTATTTTAGATCAGTAATGGGGACAGTGACTGATGCTTCTATTATAAAAACAATCAGGATCTGGGGACAAAGCTGTTAGAGTACTTGCTAATATGCATGGAACTCTGGGTTCAATTGTCAGGACCATATAAACTTGACACAATGATGCATGACAGAACTGGGGGAGGGGAGACAGGAGAATCAAGATGGAAAGGTCTTGCTTTGGCTACGTAGCAAGTTCAAAGCCAGCCTGTATTACTTGAGACCTTCTCTCAAAAAAAAAAAAGGCAATCATGAGACTGAAAAGAAGGTATCAACAGTTGAGTATCTCTTTCTAGCCTCTCTTGAAGTCTCATAAATTAAAAGATAAAAGTAGATACATTCTTATTTGCATGGATATACACTGCCTCTAAATATTATGTAACTCAGTTTCACACCCTGTCCTTTCAAAATACCTTGCTATGATTTTGGTGTTCTGATTTTTTTTAAATGATTCTGATAAGAAATCTACCCCTAGAGAATTTCAGAAACAAAGCTACAGAAATTGCAGTGGATTTGTTCCACAAGCCAGGGCAAAAGCTAAAAGCGAGGTGAAGTAAAGGCATATTTTTCTGCTCCCCAAAAGTCTGCTCTGTCAATCAACACAGAAAGCCACCTAGCTTTGTTGTAGCACCATGTATCATTTGGGACTCGATAGAGCTGCAAAGCCCCCCAACAATCGATGCTGAAACCCCTGCCACAAAGATATGGTCCCCAGCGGGCTGCAACCTTCTCCAATTTCGTTTTCTGCTGATGTAAGACATTTCCTCCTCCCATTTCAGAAACAAATTACTGATACATTTTGATAATAACACTTCATCCAGAGAGCTCCCCCCAGATTTGCAAGCTGATTCAAGTGATAAGAACCTTGGCAACTGTTGAAGTGAAATATAATAACTTCATGGTCAGCACTCATTAAATTCCAAACTAAGCAGAAGGATGAGAGAGCTTAGCAAGTGAAGTTATTAGGTGACTGCCTTTAAATACACTTTTTCTTGCTCCAAGTAGGTTGGTACTAGGAAAAAGCCCTAAAGCTGTCTTGGAGTTTTGATTTAATTTTATCAGACAAGTCCTACTTATTTCTATCCCTGCAAAGAGGTCCCCTATAATAAGCACCTTTAATTTCACTATCTATGTATAAATAAAATAAAATTGTATATTCTTGGTCTATTACTTTCCCCAAATAAAAGGTCATATGTAAGGTAGATATATGCTGATGAGTACTTTGCTTTACCCAGGTCTCAGTGATATTTTTATACGGATGTATAAACAGCCTTCTCATAATTTTATAGAATTAGATATTTTTCTGATGTATGGGGATAGTGGAGTTTATTTTGCCAACACAATAGGTATTCTTTAATGCTGAACTACCACCTCAAAACAGACACTGCTATTCCAAATTTCCAAAAAATTTCAAAGCTCCGAGATGGATCCCGCATTTTCCTGGTAATGTCTGTCATCCATGACCTATTAAGTTATCTCATGGTACAGCATCACGATAGAGATGATGGTAAGAATCTAATAAAGTATCTTTCCCTGCATGAATACAATTCTCTATGGTGGAAAGTCCAAACTTCAGATACAAGAAAATTGATTCCTTTGAAAATGCAGATTTCTAGCTCAGAACTAATAAATTCTCACCAGTAGGTTTGGAATGAGTTGCAAGAAAAGTTACCACTACAGGTCACCCAACTCAAACTTGCCATCCTGCAATGGGTAGAATTGGAAAATTCTGCCTAACAGTCTTCATTTTGAGCTTACACCCATATGATTTAGGGAAAATGAGGTGTGGGACATACTCTAAGTCTCACAGGTATAGATGGACATATCACACATATAGGCTTCATGGTAGGTAGTCAGTAGCATAGCAATCTCATACATATCAGCAATCCCATTGCTTGCTCAGTGTGGCACTCCAGGCCAGGCTTGTTTTTCAGGGCTCTTTGCACCTTGGCTTTGCATAGAGGGCCTCAGACTCCAGTAGATGCAACAAAGCATGAGATGGAACATCTCCTTGTTCCTTTGGGATTGAGAAAGAGTACAATTATCTGTCGCAAATTAGCATATAAATAAGTGCTGCTGGATTCCCTATTCTGAGTACATCAAGAACTGAAAGTATGTGAAAGAAATTTAATTAGGAAGTTCAGTAAGATGGAAAACAGGGAAATCTTCCATGGGAAAGAGTTGTTTCCTAGACACCCCATTCACCCTTCCATTGTTTCTACCATAGTCAAGTCAGAAATCATTAACATGGGACCATTTCCATGAAATGAATAGCCCAGGGAGAATGACAAACCACCAGGGACATGTGGTGTAGGGGATTATTAACCTGAAGCCCTTAGAAGGCTTTCAAGGGTCAGATGCCCCGAGATCATGAGCAAATTTGCTGTTAGAAGAATTCCTCTTCTCAAATGATTAGGAAGCATCAACTAAGCACTATGCGCTCATTTTACTGATAATGTGAGTTAAGCAGTGACCCAGTGATATACTCAGATCCCACATGAATAGAGGCAGAGATTGGGTCTAAACAAGAGGATGCGGATATCTGGTCTTATTCTTGATAGGACATTGAAAATACTGTTATATTAAGGCTACCTAAGAAGAGCCCTCAGCAGTGATAAGTCATCCATTGCATGTCCTGAAGCCTTCATTACTGGAAGTGTTAAGTGTGTGCTTAATTCATGGTGGCACTGTTCCAGGTATTATGCACATTATTCCATCTGATTCTCACAATCTTACCACAAAGTGTTATTATTATTATTATTATTATTATTATTATTATTATACTTCTATCACCATCTTTGGTGGTTTGAATATGCTTGACTTAAGAAGTGCCACTATTAGGATGTGTGGCCTTATTGGAGTAGGTTTGGCCTTGTTAAATGAAGTGTGTCACTTTGAGAGGGAGCTTGGAGACTGTTGTACTAGCTTCCTGGAAGCCAGTCTTCTCCTGTTTGCCTTTAGAACAAGATATAGAACTCTCAGTTCCTTCTCCAGTGTCATGCCTGCCTGGATGCTGCCATGTTTCGAAACTTAATGTTAGTGGACGGAACCTCTGAACCTGTAAGCCAGCTCCCATTAGATGTTGTCCTTTATAAGAGTTGCCTTGCTCATGGTGTATCTTTACAGCACTGAAACCCAAACTAAGACACCATCTATATTTTAGTTATGAGACAAATAAACTGCCAGGGGGCTGACTTGTTTGTTTTTATGAAAATTCAAACTCCACCTCCCTAGCTCTGCAATCCATCTTCTTCACAATGCACTACCACTTATTTTCTCTGAACTGATGATAAGGTCAGCTCGAATAATGACAGTCAAAGCTTTTGTTTGTCACTCATTCCTGGAATAGTGTAGAGAGCAACATTGACTCTGCTAATGTGTCCTTAAGCACAAGACCCCAGAGGAGAAAACAGAAGTGGTAGGTTTTCAATGATAAGAGAACAGATGGGTATGTATCAAAATGCCAAGTGTAGGCATATCTAAATCATGTACAAAGGAATCTGATTGTTCTTGGTGCTTTACTATCTTTGAGTTTTCTGCAAAGTATGTATACTATGTTTTGTAAGCAAAAAGAAAGTACTTTTTTGTTGTGACAGTTCTTTCTTTTTATATACTTTATTGAAAGTCTTTTTGTATTATTTTTAAAATATATATTGTAAAAATGTTATAAATGAACTGCCTCAAACTATTTAAGAATCCTTGACCTCTACCAGAATTTTCCTGCCAGGGCTCAGGCCTCTGCAGTCCTCTTACCTGTCTTTACAGTGCTTTCATCCAAAGGAGATGGCAGGGGCTCATAGAACCAACTCCACGCTCTCTCATGTGTTGAAATATGGTGCTGTCATACAAGCTCCCTACATTAAAAGGAAGCAGGCTTCCTCAAACATCACTCATAAACAATGATGTGGGTTCTGCATGAATTGGGAAAGTGTTGACTGGGGTATAGAAAGGTAGATAAAGTAAGGTTCTTTTGATGAGAATAACTAAAACGAGAGAAAGGT
This sequence comes from Grammomys surdaster, assembly GCF_004785775.1. Lineage (NCBI taxonomy): Eukaryota > Metazoa > Chordata > Mammalia > Rodentia > Muridae > Grammomys > Grammomys surdaster. Next base: position 9,873,074 of record NW_021604599.1, on the reverse strand, counting down.
GCATGAAAAGCCTGCCCAGGGGAAGCTTTCAAGAGAGACTATATATGAGAGATGGTCTAGAGGAAAGACTTTATCGGGTCTTACTTCAGCATTGGTGTTCAACCATTGGTGCTACAATGATTTTTTTCATGATTTGTCAAAACTCCTATCTGGCTATTGGAAGGAGGCATAATTGTAACACCGTTCTTTAGGTAAGTCTGGAAAAGGCCCTGCTGTTTCAAGCTGCCACAAAATGATATTTCCATGGCTTAAAGATGCACAGCTCCATCTGACAATATCTCATTTAGAAAAGGTTTTAGGATGTGTCATTTATGCCTGGGAAAAGCTGGGTCACGGAGTTTGTTACAACTTCATGTCTGAAGGTAACAGGCAGATTCTTAGAGAGCTGGCATGGGATCCTTGCCTAAGAATTTTATCTTTGGGTAGGAAAATGAGATCATACTTCAGTTTCTAAAGAAATTCGGCATTTCTCAGGTGTCAAAGTCTGTCATGGGAGTTTTTCAATATTTTAATAATAAAGATCTTGAAGTGGAGTCTTGTTTAGATATCACTGTTTCCAAATTATAACATATTCTACTGCAGTCAAGTTTTCAGACTGATTTCTGTAACTCTAAGGAGTTGAAGATATTTTCTCTAACTTTAAACATGGATATATGAACAATTCTGAGTATATAAGGACTTTCTATCTCTTTTGAAAAAAAGGGGGGTTCTGGGTGGCCATGTGTCAGTTATATAAAGGTGTGATTATCTGGGAAGCCCCAATGTGATAGGCGGTAGTTGCGCACTCAGTGTGAGTGCCAGCATTCCATGCTGGTTCACCTTAAATGTTTACATTTGTGGGATTGTTTTAATCTATTTTCTTACACTCATACTTCTAAATAGTACTGGTTACTCTTGAGAATGTCCATTTTCTGATACACGCATGCATGCCCACGAGTGCGTGCACACACACACACACACACACACACACACACTGTGTTTGCTCTTACTGTGGAGTTTTGGGAACTGACAAGCAATTTGCACTACTTGGGCTTTGTGAAGATAGGAATATGTTAAGTACATAAAAAAAATCAAAAGTTCCAGGACACGTAACACGTTTTGATGACTATCCTTGGTCGTTGGCAATCTAGGATGACTGTAGATAAGAGAGGTGATTGTATAAATGGGTTTACATAAGTAACATCTTGCTGTGGCCTTGATAGATGTACTCAATTCATCTCAATGAATTCACTTACCTTAAATATAAGCCTTTAAATGGCTTAAAACACACTAGCATCCTATTATTTAGAATGTAGGATGAGTTACTGAGTCACCGAAGTCTAGAGTTGGGATTGGCTGTATTTCTTAGCTATTCGGTACTACCCTATCCACAGCAGCACAGAGAATATGCTAGCTTAATTCCATCCTCTGTTCATTCATTGATTCATTAAGGTGATATTTAAAGAGAAGCAATTTTGTGTTTGTATGCATATTGATCTCAGTGTGGAAAGGAACGGGCTTCACAGCCTTTCATAATGCAGAGAGAACTTTATATGGATTAAGGCCTTTCCTTCTTAGCATGAAAAGTCATCTTTACTTCACAATCCTACTTGAATATGTTTTCTTCATCCATTAGCCTTGACATTATCCACTGTTGCCTCTTCAATTATACTCCGTGCAATAACATAGTCCATTAAGTGGCATAAAGATTTGAACAACCATTACTTATAAGCTATCAAGAAGCCTTTGACATTATACTTACTTACAAGCCCTGCCACTTCAGTCTCTGGCATGATGTGATAAAAATCATGGCATTTTCAGACTGAATTCTATAACTATAAGGTGTTGAAATTTATTTTATCTACCTTTAAACATGGATATATGAAGAGTCTTGAGTATATAATGACTTTCTGTCTCTTTTTAAAATAAAAGTACTCTGGGTGGCCATGTATTATTTATATATAGAAATGATTATTTGGGAAGCACCAACATTTAGCTTTTCTTCTTATGACCTTTGTCTCCCTGAAAAAATTTTATGTGGCTGAGGTAAATAAAAATAAGTATATAACTATTTATATGCAACAACTATACAAAGAAACCATGTAGAGTAATGCAATAGGTGTGCTGATTTATTTTTATGGAAATAATTAAACCATTATATCATGACTGAATATTTGTATCTTCAGAGTTGATTGATATTTTGTAGTCACTGTTGCTGAAAATCTGCTTCCCATTAAGAATATAACATGTGAGAGATGCATTTCAAAAATTGTTGGAAATTATGTTTTAACTTCAATCAAATTTATTTAATAATTTCTATAATAATTAATTCATCAAGCCAAATAGCCTTTTTAATGTTTTCATTTACATAAAAATACACATAAGTGGATTTCATTTTAACATTATCACATATAAGATATATATACATGTTATATGTATAGTGCATTTTTATCACACTTACCCCCATTAACCATTAACCCCTCAAATAACAATTTAAAAATTAAAGATTTTATCACAGCTTAATACAAATATATACTAATTTATTCTATAAAACGATGACAACAAATTTTAAAAGCCTTCCTCGCTTTCTATATTTAAGACATCATGTCTCTCTAAAAATAGACAACACTGCATGTGAACAAACCCACTAAAATTCATAGTATACAAATGTTTCTAATCCTAGCCTAGGTTTTTTTCAGAGTTGCTTGGTCGTACTTGGTGAGATGACAGGCTCAGTTTGAAGTAGATACACTGTGTTGTTAATATCTCAGATTTATTGTACACTTGTTTTTTAATTAATTTTTGTTCAGTGCACATTCAGAAGCTTCTTACTTTGTCAAATTTTTATGATACCCCCACCACCACCATTTAATCACACAAACCCATGTGAAATCATGATTCCCACTTATGAAGCTGTGTATGATCAACCATGGCTAGATATTCCCCTCTAGTGTCCTCAGCTTAAGTTCGTCCTAGCATGCCTACATACTCATTATATCTTCTGGAAGTACAATGTGCTGGGACCTCCATCGAACACTTGAGACACAATCCCAGCCTTCAGTATTGAAATGCTAAGAGAATAGCAACAAAGCAATGACTCTATTAAGTGCTTCATTAGAATTATGATGAAGATTACACATTGGAGGCTTGATACAGTATAAAAATGTAGAATCTAAGACTATCTAGAAAACCCAATGTTTCCAGTTATGACTATCTATTCTCCTGTTATGAATCAGATATGTTTCTTTCTCCTGTTCTGTTTCTAGTACAATTTAATATCACTTCAATAAGCATGAAGTGTTACTCTTTATATCCAGATTCTTTCCAGAACTCTCTTTCAGTAGTTCTCAGTTTCTTCCACACTTCCCTTCTGGTAGCTGTCTCCAGAAAAATGTCACCTTGAAAACAAATGACTCCTACTTCAAAGACATCATTTATTTCCACACATTCCTCATAAGCATCAGATTGTGTCCCAGGCTGCTCTGAACTTGCCTGTCCAGCTTCCCTTGTGTTGCCTCTGTGACTATGTTCTCCCCTCAGCCATCCTAGTCAAGACATGCCTTCCTGAAGGTATATGTATGCTGACTGTCAACTCCATAAGAAATGCTATCCCACTTATGACCATCAGTAACCGCCCCTCCCAAGTTCCTGGACTTCAGTATAGACCCCTGCTTTACAGACTTTATAGTTCACAAAGGCTTCTGACTTTTACGACCTTATAATTGTAGTTTGCATCTGCTGTTTATCACCTGGACTTGTCTTTTCAGTGTTGCAATGCAGCTAGATAGGACTGTTCTTAACTACCAAAGGCTGTTTCAGATGACAAGCGCCTTATGGTAGGGGGTGAGTTTTGGTATAAGTTCAGATCTTTGATGTTGGAACCAAAGCAGCTGGATTCCACAGAAAGGAAACAGAGTTGTGTTGCTCAGTTGTTACTTCAGAAAGCAAGATCATTCTCTATGCCAGTGCCTCATCTCATCAATGTTTTACGGCCTTTAATTCTTTTCTTGGGAAGAATGAATAAAGCAACTGAATCTCCATCTACCCAAAGAAATAAATGCTATTTAGTAAACAAAGTCAGCAACACTAAACATTGGTCTACTGGCTACAGTGAAATCTACTATATTTTGTGAAATGTGTTTTGGGGTAGATTTCTAGTATGTTTCTATTGGTAGTTTTTCCACTTAACCAAATAAAATGCAAAGGTATGACTTGTTTTTCTTGGTCTGCTATAACAAATTATATCCATAAAAAGAGGACATTAAACTGTAAGATTGGCTGACTTAATATAAAGACATAAAATTGAAATACCCAGAAGTTCACCTTTATTGAATTCTAATAAGGGCAGATAGGTTAGAACGTTAGAGAGCTTTGACATGAACTTTCTGATCTCCCAAAGGTAACATGGCATGTTCCTGGAAAATCTAGGCCAGTGGCACTGGGGATTGCAGGTGGCTGTTTAATATTTATTATGAGTCTTCATTGGAAGTTGGTGAATGGCTTTAAATTTTGATTACCCAGCTGTAGATTACTGTAGATACTTGCAGAACCTACAGTAGTAAAGTCAATGCAAAGGTTCAATTTCCCAGGTGCAGCAACCTAGTCTAGCCCACCTCTAAACCCTTCTATGATCAAATGGGAGGCTTGAATTTTACGGTCTCTCTGTGGGCTCTTAGGTCAGAAGAGTCATACTTCCTGTGCCAAGAGTCTCCAAGACTGTTTGCCACCAGACTGAGTACTTTGTTGGGACTAGCTGGGCTCCTATAACTATGTTCATGGCTAAGATTAATTACAGAAAAAGGACACAAAATGAAATGAGCAAAGGGAGAAGAATCACATTAGATAGACACTCAAAGAAACCAGAAGCTTCCAAGAGTCCTGTGCAGCAAAGTCCCCCAGTACGTCTTCATCCCTCCACAAACAGAAGACAGTTTTGTGAAATGTTGCCAGGGAATATCCCAAAAGGCTCATCATCTCGTGATTTTTACTAGGGAATGCTCATGTCATCAGCCTTTGCCTGGTGCCTTAAAATTCCAGACTCCTGGAAGACAGATGTGTGTTCAGCTTAAACCACATTGTTTCACAGTTCAGGAAACCTCACATTGTCTTATTTATTCTGAAAATGGTGGGAACCTACAAGTGTCTGGATTTTCTGATGCCAGTCACGTGACAGCTTTGCAACTAGAAACTTTCAAAAGCTAACCATCTTAAGCCTGTTATAAATGACCATTTCATACACAGCCCAAGGTCCACAATATGATTCTATCAGCAGACTTACGGTTGAATGGTTTTGGGTTTCCAATTTATCTTCACCTCGTATTCATTCATTTTCAAAGATAACATGTTTTCCTTGGCTCTGCAGAAAGTGGCCTTGGTCTTCCTCTTTAGCTACATCTCATGCCCCTGAGCCTCATCTGCTTTTCTTCATAAGGCAGTCACTGGGTCTTGATCAGTTCTCCTAGGATTCCAGTGTCTCACAGCTTCAGAGCCATGTTGTGCCCTGTCATTACTCAACATCATTCCTCCTTCACCCTGCAGCACCCTCCTGAGAGATGCCTTTTCCAATCTAGAAGACATAAAGACTCACAGAATAGTCTAGGAGTACTCTAGTCTTTTCCTCTGCATTGGTGACAATTTGTCTTTAAATATATTTCAATTTAGTGTTTGTTTTCATAGCTGGGGAATAAGTTTCTGGGTAAGGCAGGGACCATGCCCATCCTGTCTGTAGCTATGTTCCAAGATAAGGAGTGTGTGTAGTTCATCAGTGTTTGTTTAAGAGAAGAATAAATAATTTACACTTTGAATCATTTAGCAAATAAGGCTTTGCTTTGTCCAGATGCATTTTCTGCTTTAGATCGAAAGTGAAAGATATAATCAGAATTTCTATATTAAGGATATATTATCAATTGGTGCATCATGCTTGAATTTTGAGTTTTACTATTATAGGAAAGTATATCTTTGTGGAATAGGCTTGTTTTCTATCATAAGAACTCCAGGGAACCCAGAGAGTCAGGCAGGTCTTGCCTTGAAGTCTAGTACTATGACTTTATAAATTATGTCGGACCAGCTATCAAACTTTTATAATGTTCTTTGTAAGGAAGCATGCAAAAGCCCTTCTCTGGGATTGGAAAGATAAAAACGAGTAATCAAACAAGCAAAACATTGAGCAGATGCCCAGCACATGTTCATACCCTATAAGTGGGAGCTGCTGTTTTGGTTCTGTCAGACTCAGGAAAAGCTTCAAGGCCACCTGTTTTTTGTTTGTTTGTTTGGTTGGTTGGTTGGTTGGTTGGTTGGTTTTTCCATACCCAATCAAGGACTCCTTACTCTAACTTCATAGTAAAGTTGTAGTTGAAAGCTGGTCCCTATGGATTTGATGCTTCTCACAAGCACTGAGTTGACTTCCACTTGAAGCAACAAAAATTAGTTTGATACTTTCCCATTTAAATCTTCAAATGAGTCAGGACAGCTATGAAGTCACACTTAGACCCCTCTTTTCCTCTTCCTTCTAGCTAAATATCACCTCAACTAATTGTCACATCTGCTACAGATTAGGGATTTTCCCCCTTCCCATGGTTTTCAGACTCCTTGCAATCTTGGCTGCCTTCCTACATGAGTACTATATTTGCACAGTGTATTCTGGTGCTTTGAGAATCAAAACCAATCCTGTATATTTGTACAGTGTGTGGATGTATAAGAAAATATAAAGGATTGGCTCTAATTAGTACAGGGAGGTCTATAATTTATAGAATAGATTAGAAAATCAGACAGGAAAAAAAAGCAAACTAAAGGAAATCAGACAGGAGATGCAATTGAGACAAACATTTCTTCCTCCCAGGTAACCTCAATTTTTGCTTTTGGGGCATTCACTTTACTGACTGACACATTCTTCCACTACAGAGGATAAAATTTAAAGTAAACTGATATTGAAATGAATAAACTCTACAAAATATCTTCCTAACAGTGGTAACTTTAGTGTGTCAACTTAGTATCACCAGTTACATGCAATAGCCTTAAACTACTATAGTCAAAACTAAATGTCTGCCTGAGAGGACAATCCAGAACTAGGAGACATAGATTCTTTGATCTGGAAGCTAATTTATTATACAGGTAACCTGAGGTTTTTATTTACTGTATAGAAATATTCAGATCACACTAACTTGTTCATACAAGCAAACAAGGGACCTGCTAGAGAAACTCTAGGGAAACATACCTGGAAAAAACTCTAAGCTAATAAAGAAAACTCTAAGCTGAAGGAAGAGACCTTATTAGGAAGCTAAAAAAAAAAAAAAAAAAAAAAAAAAAAAAAAACGAGAAGGAAATCCTTGTGTTTGGCTCCTCTTTGTCTGTGGTCTCCTTTAACATCTTTCCCTTGTTTTCTCCAGCCTTTCTCTTTCCTAGTCTCCAGTTGCAACCTACAACATACAGAACACATTTGATCATAAGGGCTAGTAAAGAGATAGGCCAGTGTGCAAGCAGCTGACATTTACAGGCTGAACTCAAAAGCAAAGCACAGATACCACCTACTTGGTCAGAGCTCAGAATGTGCCTTATTTAGACCTGGTATGCTGGGTTGCCTGCCTCTGGCTGATAGGAGAGTGATAGTTGTGACTGGTTGAAAGTGACATCTCTGTTTTACTCCTATGTTAGGTTTCTATGTGTTTTCATGTTAAGTTGCACTGCACTTTGTTGCATAGGAATTTTAAGGATGATGGGAATGTCTGGCCAAATTGAAGTTAAAACTGTGACGTTATGTTTCCTACAGATTATTTACAACATTATGGGCAGCTATTAAAATTTCAAAATGGTTATCATAGAAATGTAATTATTGCCCCAAGCCAAAAGGCAAACAGAAAAAGAGATTTGTTTTTAAACTGGCGTAGGATCCCCAGGTAGGCCAGCTGTGTCCTTCTCTCTAGTTCTAAAATCTGTCCACTGTGCCTGTCAACAGGCTGACCTCTCCAAGCTCTGCAGCCGCTTGATTATCCTGTGTGGTCACCTCAACTCATCTGTGCAGCTGTGTCACCTCTGTCATTAGTATGGTTTCCCAATTCCATTAATATCAAGAGATTCTAAACACCTGAAGACTCAGCAGGAAACAGAGAGAGAATGGACGATGCCATTTCAAAAAATAGTCAAAGCATGCAACACCATCAGTCATAGCTGTAGATTATAAGTGAGTGCCAGGAGGCTGCACAACGGGCTTAATCATGCATCATCTGGGACAACATCAAGTTTTGCTGTGTTAAGATACCCTGGTTCATTTTGTTGTTGAAGTGGCACCATCTCTAACTAGGGTAACTCAGAGTACAATGTCCAGGTCACGAGAGACACAAGATAATGTCAGCTATTTCTTGAATGACTGTTTATATGTTAGATAAGTGTAGCCGCCTGCGGCCATGGTCAACCAGGTTCACCTGAAAGGGGCCTGGGAATGAAAGGGAGACAGAGGGAGAAAAGAGGCGAAGCCAAGACAAAGTTCTCTGATCAAGGCTAGGAAGTTTAATGTTCAGCTTTCAATTTAAAGGGGAAACCCCACCTCCACCACCAAACTCCTTCTTGCTTCAGCAGGTGTGGATGAGCGGAGGTGTCTCTAGGCTAGCTCAGCGGGCAGTCTATTCTTCTCAACTCCTGTAGCAGACTGTGGGTCACCAAGGTGGTTAACACCTATTGTTTGGTCTGCTGTGGTAAACTAGATCCTTCAGGCTTGCTCAAGGCTGGGGAAAGGGCACAGATAAGAATAGTTATTTATTTTAATGCATATTATTGTAATATGAGGTTCAAAATGTTATTTTAATGTACATTCAGTACTCAAGGTTTTATGGTTAAAACCTTGACGGCCTCCAACAAGATAAGCTCAGCCACATGTTTCTGATGGTCAGTTTCAAGACATAAGCTAATAGTGGAAGGCAGAAAAGCAATATGTATTCAATGTGGCCACATTAGGAAGAAGAAAAAAGTCTAGTGACCCACCAAGTCCATCTTCAGGGTCTCAGCATGAGGATTAAACCTAGATAGAGTGTAAATGGTATGTATAACTAAGCAGTCCTGGTCAAAGTGTGGTCCTGCATTGCACGAATCCATCATCATCTCTGCTCCAATCTGTCCTGCAAGGTCATAGGAGAAGTTGCCAGAACTGTGTAACTTTCCTCCTGGAATATTAAGTATCTTTTCTAGCTGATACCAGGCTTCAGCCTCTTCCTCTTCCCAGCATGAGACTTCTGTGTAAATTCCAAATCCTTCAGGACATTTGTTTTAATAGTATGATAGCTGAGGGAGAGTCAGTGTATCTCTTCAGAACGCCTTTACTCCCATCAAGATGCTTATGCATTTAAAGTCCAACTGTTACATCAAATGTACAATTCCCTATCATTGAAAAATAATATAAATATAGCGATTTAAGTTGGGTACAAAGAACTATCAAGTAAATTGTAGCACAAATAGTATAACGAATAAGGTAAAGGTAGGAACAGTGACATGAATTTTGGGTTCTAGATCAGAGTGGTTAAAATTTCAGGCCCTCTGGAGTTTCTTAAGATAATATATTTCTTACCTATGAAGACAGTAACAAATATGACCTATATTTTCTAACCTTTAGGACAGATAGGTTTGAGCATATAGCTGATAATACAAAGTATCGGGCGTATCTAGGGCACTTCCCCATGTAGAAATTATTGCTTTTAGTGTTCAAGGAAAATCTATAAGATGTATGGACAGAAAACTCTACTAAATGAACAAGAGTGTTAGCCTTGCTTAGAGATAGCTCTCAAGTACCTGAGACCATCTTTTGCTAGAGTAGGAGAGTCTTTACCTACAAAAGCAGAGGAAAAAAAAAAGCATGGTTGACGTCATCCAGGAGAGATCCTTTACAAAAGTAGACTCAGTGATTCAGAAAGTGCTTTGAGTGTTTCAGTTGAAGAAGGAGTGGTCCATCATAGGAGCACTGGAAGAAGAAACATTGACAAATTCATAGGAAATCGTGTTTTGGGCAGATTCTTTGGGGTGTCTGAAGATGTTATAATTTAAAACAACTCTATAGAATACATCTCAATATAGAAAGAACATTGGTACACTACCTCTAACCTATTGCCCCAGGACTTTGACATTTACTCTGGTGTCAACTTAGTACACACAGATACACCTCAAGAGTCAAACCATGAGCCATTCTGGCTAGGAGGATTAGCTTGCTAGAGATGCCATAAGTACCATTGGCAGTTAACCTAAAATACAGCTTTATTTTCTTACTAGTTCGGAAGCCAGAACTCTGAGATCGAAGTGTCAGTAGTCTTGGTTTCTTCTAAGTCTTTTCTTTGTAGCTTGTAAATGGCTGTTTTCTCCCTGTCTTTAAAATGCCTTCCCTCTGTGCCAGTGTGTGCCTCAATTTCCATTTGTAAGGATACCAGTTGTATTAGATTAGGGCCTACCTTGATGACTTACCTTTAATGTGTTTGCTCCTATGAAAACTTATCTCCAAATAGAATGTTCAGTAGTCTGATTGTTTAACATTCCACAAGAATCTGTGAGTCTTTAATTGTTCCCTATGGTGTACTATTTAAAAGTACCCTGGACCGTCAGGGCATGGACACTTGTGGGAGAACCTCAAGTCAGTAAGGATGTGCCTTCCCCTGTGGGACATTAGCCCCTTCTTCTTTTCTTGTATTCTGTCCATGAGCTGAGCAAGTTATTTCGCCATGCTGCCTGTCTGTCATTGCCATCTGACCCACCCCTCAGAGATACAAGGAATGAGTCCACTTGATCTTAGACTGGAAATTCCAAGCCCAGAAAAGAAATATACATTTTTCTCAGAGACTGATTAGCTCATGGAGTGGATCCCTGAATAGGGGTAGTGGAGATAGGAGGTGAGGGTGGGGATGGAGGATCTGGCTGGTAATGGTTTCATTCTATGGTAAGGCTTCAACCTTACATTTCCTTAGCAGGTAGATGTACTTCTGGTAGTAGGATTCCGAACACCTACTTTAGCCTTGAGAGACATTAGTATTTTTCTTTTTTTTTCTTTTCTTTTCTTTTCTTTTCTTTCCTTTTCTTTTTCTTTTCTTTTAAATTTTTCTCACCACAGAATAGCTTTTAAAAAGAGGCATAATAATTTGCTGTAGTTGAAACTACATATAGAACATTGGTAGCAAGAGTTACTGAGATCCACTTGGGACAACTGTAAAAGTACTTTTGCTGTGGGACTTTTGGTGGTCATAGAATATTCTGCAGAGAACATTTAGATTGTGATGGCTGTTTTACCTAGTATGAAGAGTAATTATTTATCAAGAATCCTTTTCTCTTATGAAACTGAGGTGTACTTTGCTTCCATATTGAAGACAGTTAGCAATGGTACCTTGGACACTGATGCACACCACTAGGTACGTTGTGTGGTTTGGAGTTCAGCTAATGAATAAAAGTGGAAGAAAGCTCGTGGGTCTTTTGTTGTGAATGCTACTGTTAAATATTTTCTAATTTTAGCTGCTAACGTGAGGATGACGAAACCTAAGACACCCACACCACTATTTCCGTTCCCCTCAACCTGTACAAACATAACTAATCAAGCATGCTGCTCTTCACAACCAACTTGGTCACACTTTCAAGATACTGTCTCATCATAATAACTTAGAATGATTCTACTAGCTAAAGTGAATTTGTTCCCGAACCAAAGCCTACCATCTATCGTTTATATGTATTTAGATAACACCTGTTTCTTGCGTTTTGTTCCAGTAAGTTCTAGAAAGCAGTAGAACTTCAGTGCACATTAACTATGGAGCAGGTAAGACACAAAGAAGTCTTACTTTAACCCCATTTAGCTTGCTCAGCTTTATCCCTGTACCTCAGCTTTGTTATACGTGTATCTGAAAAGACACCAGGATGGGAATCCTTCATCTGACATTTTACTAGCTGTATAACTTTTGGCAAGATTCTTTGACATACCTAATTGTCTGGTCCCTAGGCTCAGTTTTGTGCACAGTGGCATCCGTAACATGAAATGCAATTGTTCCCTAAACCTTACCCTTCTGCAGAGATAAAGAATCAAACACCAAGAAACACCATGGTGTATTTACTACTTCTCTGCCCTCCGGAAGCTTCCTTTCCCCCTCTGGCTTGGTTATCCCAACACCAGGAATGTATTTAATGAAGACATATAGATGCAGTAGAGATATAGATTCCAGTTTATGCTAGACTTGTGTACTAATTGGTATAAAATTGATCATTTCTTTCCATATCTTCTAGACGAGTCTAAAATGAACCCAACTATATTCTGTGTAATCCACAGTGACAGAGAAGAAAACCATTGATAGGATATATTGTCCTGAATATCCAGGGCACATTTTATTCTTGCGTGTTTCAGGTTTTGTTTTAGACAAGATTTTTCTATATAGCCCTTGCTGGCCTAAAACTTCTCCCCTGCTTCAGCCTCCCCAGTGCTATAGTTGTGTGGAGTCATATCCAGTGTCTTTAGGAATATGAAATAAGACAACACAGTCCTCTTTATCTCCATTTTTGGTTCAGCATAGCCTGGAGCAGGAGAAATTTTTATACAGGTGATGCAGTATGGTGCAGAGGAGCCCACTGACGACGATATAGAATCCATGTGTCTATGTGTCAGCTCCATCCCTAGATTCCTGGTGCCTTTGGATATAGGCTCCTTCAATAACTTCAGCTTCCTTTTTTAAAATAGAGGAGAATTGTTTCGGCCTCATCACAATGTTTAAGTTAGATAAATGGGTTTTAATGAATTTTGTTAATGGAATTGGTAAACTACTAAGCACTTAAACACATTCTTGAGTACTGAAAGAAATGCTCAACAACAGGTTGAAAACATTTAAACGGGTGAAGACTCAGAGGCTATGATTATCAGTATTCCAGATTTTCATAGCATAATTTTTGTTCTGAGAAAATCTTACTGTGGAAAGAGAATACACACACACACACACACACACACACACACACAGATACTACTTACTATTTTTTTGTGTATATGAATTCAAGACTGACCACTCTGCATTGGACATCCAATAGCAGGCTCGTCCCTAGGAGAGTATAATTCTCCATATCCCATTGCTTATAATTTCCTTTCCAGGAGTGGAAACAGCCCTCCCCTTAAAATTCTCCCTTCCACTTTAAAATGTCCCTTAATATTGCCAATCTTCTGGACTTGTTTATTCAGCCATTCTTAGGTGAGACTAAGAATCTCTTAGGTGAGGTGTTTCTCAGTAGACCTCCTTGTATTCTGGCTCTTAGAATCATTCTATCCCTCTTTCTGGTGTTCCTTGAGTTAAAGATGTAGGAGCTGTAATGTAAATGTATCCATCATGTTATGTCGGGGCTCTCTATGATCTGTTGATCTCTACATTGTATACAGCTGTGGTTTTCTGTGATGACCTCCATTTGCTGTAGAAAGGCTTCTCTGAGGAGGGGTGATAGGTACACGTTTCTGTGAGTATAAGGATAAGATTTAGAATATATTAAGAAATTATGCTGGTCTAGCAAACTGACTATAGTAGATTATTTTCTAAGGTTCATGACCTCACTAGCCTTGAAAGCTGGCTAGGATTCCAGTACCAGGCACAATTTCTTTTCTGTTGAATAATCTTCAAGTCAGATGTTGAGCAACACCAATATGCGAATGCCACTTGTTGCTCCTTTATGCATATCTTGCCATGCTAATAACTGTCATGGTTCATAGGTACCATAGCTGGATAGGACTGTTTAATTTCTTTCCTTCCCTTGGCAACATGCTTAGTCTTTTCTGGTGCCATGAAAGCTACAGCATAGAAAAGGCATTTTTCGGTCAAATCCAGTTCAGATGCTCTGTGGATATACTTAGATGCACACTTAAAAGTGATACTTCTTGCCAATAGGTGATAGATTAAGACACTTTTTTATTGTAGTAAACTATATGCATCAAGTAAAATGCAAGTTTCCTATTAGATGGATATGCAGTGGTGATTACGTATCAGTAACCTTGGTCATGTTCTTGGTTCTATGCTTCTGGCACCTCTCCTGAACCCTCCTTTACTGCTATTTTCTTGACTGACATGGACTTTTAGGATTAGTTGGGGCATTTCTATTCTTAGAAACAGGACCATATCCTGTCTTTGTCATTTTTAGTGGAACAATTGTACTTCTTCATGTATAATTTTAAATTTTCTATTACTGAGGTATAGCTGAGGCCTATAGGGGCCTCAGAAAAAAATTAATATTTATGTACAGGAATATTAGTTGAGTACTTCCTGTACCTCAAGCACTGTGCCTTGCTCTGCACTGGTAAAGTAATATGGAAACTTCATAGTTCCTCTTTAGCATTCCATGTGTATATTATTTCCTGTGTGTGCAGGATATAAAAGGAGGCACCTTACCGAATACAACTGATAAGGCTTTTAGGGCATAGTCTGTGTTCTAGGTCCAGTCAGTATTTAATTTAACTTCACATGTTATTACTAACATGCACACATGAATGTGTGCCTGTAAGCATGCATGTTTGAGAGAAAAAGAAGGAGGGAAGGAGGGAGGAGAGAGAGAGAGGGAGAGAGAGAGAGGAGAGGGAGGGAGGGAGAGGGAAAGGAAGAGAGAAACACTTAGAATAATCACTATTCTCTAAACTACAGTTGAAATATACAGTCCACTTATAGTCAAAGTGTCGTTTCACAGACCTGGAGAGTGACTATCTAAGAGGAAACAGAACAAATATATTTTCTAGCCTCACACAACTGAAAAGTGGAGTGAATGGGATTTTAATCTAGGCCTCTGACTCTCTGAGCAAGCTATACTCCTCTCCATCATAACATATCAGAGATTTTTGTCCACAGACCAACACACCCTACTTATAATAACCAAATGGACAGAAATTAACAATGTGAATCACTTCTAGGACCTTATATTTGTCCATTCCTTCACATTCTCCTCTGGGCCTATACCTTCTCAATAGAATGTCCTCCTTGAGCTCACTACTCCTCCCAAAGACACATACACTTACTGTATTGAGTGTGGCTACTTTGGTCTAGTGTATATACAATTAAGTGATATTTCGTGCCTGGACAGTCTCTTTGTAGACGTGAATGCTGTCAGACAGCAAGGTTAAAACAGTACGTTCCATAGAGCAAATGTACTGTAAATTTTGTTACTTTATAGTATATGTTCGGGAATGTATTACATCCACAGCAAACATATTGAAGACATTTTCCTATTCCCTGAAAGATGAGTATTAAATTCTCCGACTATAACTGTAAGAGTTTTGATGGAAGCAGTCATTGCTGGGTGAAAGACAGAGTTGTGCAGTTGGAGGAGAATCAAGATATGTCAAAATAGCCTTGTGTGACAGAGCCATGGTGGACATGACGATAATAAGCAGAAGTGAGATGGGGTTACTCATAATTCCTGACACTCTTGAGCAAGGATGCTGTGGAAAATGATAACACCATGAAGATGTGCTAAAGAAGCCCGGTAGCCTCAGGCTGCTCACATGAAAGACTCATTTTCCACACTCTTCTGCAACTGGAAGACCTCTGCCAACACTACTGTATAAGACAGCATTTAAGGATGTGACTTCGAAGGGAATGAGTAATTTCCATCTGCTTTCATCTCGTAATGGTTAAGGCAGACAAGAATGCACCCGTAGCTCAAGGCCCTGATGAGAACTCTGTGTCTCTTCTACATTAGGGATGAGTGATTTCCACTCTCTTGAGTAATTTAATACTTCACAGAAACTCATCTTGACATTTCTTGCACAGTGGCATCAAGGTGAGATGTTGCTTTTCTGAAGCACTTATAAAAATCAGGCTGTATTTTCTGTTCCCTACAGTTTGAAGGCAGGAGTATGATTGTCTGCAATTTTGACTTTCCTCCCAAGGGTATGTCTCAAATTGTAATGTACACAGTAAGCAAAATAACTCAAATCACAGGAAAAAATGGAGTAATCTGGACAAAATTCTGCCCCTGACCACTGTGAAAAGGTACCTAGAGAGGAAACAGAACCAGGAGAAATTCACCTGACTTAGTGACTGCAGAAAGCATACAGGACCTGGACATGCACAGGAGGGAAGCTAGATCTGACACTTTATGTGTAGTTATTGACTATGAGCTCCCAGAGGCTAGGATCCAAGGCCACCTGTAACAAGCACATGAGGGTTTAACAGCTAGCTGAGTTAGATGAGAGCATCTACTGGGTTTCTTGACGTAAAGTGTGGCAGGCAATTGAATAAGTCTGTAAACGCTGAAAAGGGAGCTGCAGCCATCCTTTCAGTTAACAAATGCTTTGAGCACTTATTCTGAGCAGATCACCAATCTAGCCTGGGTCTGAGATACAATAAAATGTATTCTGCCGAACAAAAGAGACAACGATATACAATATGAAATTTCAAGACTTAATTTGAATCATGATATGAGCAAAGTAGAAAAGATGGACCCATTCGTTCAGCAGTGATAAAACATGCCGTGTGCCATGTAACCTGTGAAACACTGGTATTTCCATGACTTAGTGATAAGGAAATCAAAGACAGAATTCAGCGTATGTTTGGTTTTCCTGGGAGGACAATCTGCATATGCTTGAATCTTGAAAACAATTACTTTATGGGATAAGAGTATTTGAAGCATCTTATAGTTTTTTATTAACATATGTCAGTGTTTATACATGTAGACTGAGAGTTATACATATTCAACATGTACTATAGATATGCAAATTTTTAGTTATTATTGAAGACTGGATTTTAGCACTGATCCAAAAGGTTGACTCCTCGCATCTGGGAAACCAATAGGACAAAGTATGTCTTATTCCAGCACTATTAAAGAAAAATAATAAAAATGGCCCTACGTTTCATTCTTCTGGAGAACAGCATACATGGCAGAGGCTTAGAAGCCTAATTTAATCGGGAAAATTTCAGTATCAACACAAAAGCAACCTAATTTTCAATCTTATTAATAACATGTTCAAATTATCAAGGATAGACCCTGACTCTGGGATATTCAAATAAAAATAATGTATAAGAACTTTAGAAGAAGAAATAATAATTTTTTTTCATGTTGCTCAATTCAGGCTAGAGGTTTTGAGTGTTATAAAGAAAATCAAAAGCACTAGGATAAAATTCCAAATGAAAAATCCAGAAGTAATTATATAGAGCACTTACACCTGTGCATAATCAGAACCCAGAGATCTCTGCTCGCACTTGGTGATTTCTTTTCAAAGTTGAGACGAAAGATAGTCACAGAAGACATGTCTTCTCTGATTAGCTCTTTATTTACTGGGACATGAGACAGTAAATTATACTCTCTGTTTTTCACTAGATAGATGTTTCCCAACTTATTCAGCCACAGAACCTCTGGTTGTATGGGCTAGTAGAATTTGGGGGTTTTCAGCAATAAGGTGTCACAGAAGTAACAGAAGGATAAACCCAAATGCATATTCTTCTCAAGGTGTCTCTTAGTCTGTATTTAATATTCTACAATTCAAATCAACCAACAGTATTCATGTTTCTAAGAAATATTACTTCAAGGTTCTATCTCAGAATACTCAGGTATTTGTTTCTTGAGGTCAGAAATCCCTTGTCTATATCAGTAATGTAGTACCTGTCTCTCACCCACTCTTCTCATTGAGTGCTTCTCTTCTGAGATCCACCAGTCACCTCATAAACATCCTATAGGCAGATATATTTATTCAACACATGAAAAGTTATTAAGCATCCATGATAAAGAAGATTGTATTCTAGGTATTTAGGTGAAAATGAAACCTTTGGTCCTGCTCTTGGTTGTGCACACCTTTTATCCTACCACTTCGGAAGCAGGTGTAAGCAAATCTCTGAGTTTGATGCCAGCCTAATCTACATAGTTAGTACCAGGCCAACGTGAGTTACAACTGAAACATAAAAGAAAAGGGAAAGAAAGAAAGAAAGAAAGAAGAAAGATACTTTAGTGACAGACTTGGTATCTGTCTTCAACTGCTTTACAGTTTAGCCAAGAAGGGAAGCCATTTTGTTCATTGTCATGAGAATTCACAGATGGGCCACCTGCCCATCTGTGTGTGGGGTAGGGCAAAGATAATATCTGCAGGGACAAAGTCTAAGAAAAAAACATAGAGCTAGGATGGCATTTCACATTGAGCAAAAGCAAAAAATTTATTGTAGCATCTATAAGAAAATCTGGAGATCTTTTATCATACCACCCTCTGTCTTGACTAGAACAGACCAAGAATGGTGTCAGCTAACTCTGAAGAGGTAGTCTGAACTCACCTAGAAGACGCTATCAAATGAGAATCTATGGGATGAAAGTTTTCTGTGAAAAAAAATGTAGTAGGCACATAGAATTTAGAGAATCTTCTTAATAATATGACAAAACACTAGAATAATACATTTAGAAGATTAACTGAGATACAATCATTAGCAAGTATTAAGTTGAAATATATATATATATATATATATATATATATATATATATACATATATATATATATATATAGAGAGAGAGAGAGAGAGAGAGAGAGAGAGAGAGAGAGAGAGAGAGAGAGAGAGAGAGACTGAGACTTATTCATGGAGGGAATAAAACAATCAGATGAGCCTGAGCCTTTGGGATGTCTTGTCTGAGCCTTTGGGATGTCTTGTCTGAGAGTCGGGTAAGATAGATATACAGAAGAAGCTGCTTTGAGTGTTGTGAGGACTTGGTGTTTGAGTCTTCGCATTTCTTATGAGAAATGTAGAGGTGGCATCTCCATGCAAGTAATGGAAACCTGGAGAATAAGAATGAGGCTTGATTTTGATAAGCTTATGACTCAAAATCTTAGGATTGGGGATGGAAAAATTGGCTCCGCAAATATGAACACTTGCTGTTCTTTCAGAGGATCCGGGTCTGATTCTCAGTAACCATACAATGGCTTACAACCTTTACTTACTCAAATCCCAGGGGATATGATTTCCTCTTCTGACCTCTTTGGGTACCACACACACACACTTGTGGTATAGATATACATGCAGGAAAAACACTTATACACATAAGATAAAATAAATCAATATGATATTTTAAATGAGGATTGAGGTTGTAGAAAGTTATTTGATGTTAATCGGAGAAAGAACAAAGGGAAAAGGGATGAGATTTAATAGTGGAAATTTCTAGATAATGAGGAGAAGAAAGGGCATCAATAAATAAGCTAAAGAAATATGGCAACTGAGAATTGGAATATTGTAAATCCGCGGGAAGGGACAATGGAGTTCATGGAAAGCAAGGATCAGGTCTTGGGGAGAGTACAGTGTACCAGGTATGAGTCTTTGAGGAAGAAGCTTAGAGAGCGTAGCCATGCTCAAACTGTGGTACCCCTCAGATCACTGGAGAGCTATCTAAACTACAGGTCACCCATCAGTTCTTACCTCTTGTTCCACATTTCTGATTTTATAGATCAATATATAGGGAAGCAAGAAAACATGCACTTCTAACAGATTCCTTACTCACTTTGGAGAGAGCATAGAACACATCTATAAACAAAACACATCTAAAACTAAAATAATACATACTTTCCAGTGGGATGGTAAGAAGATTGTAACAGATGGTAGGGAATAGAAGAGTGACTGATCAACACACCCATGCAGCAAGCAGAGGTGGGTTCAAAATAATTGCCTATGCAGAGAGGATGTCTGAAGATCCTGGTTTTAAACACTTAGTTTTCCTTCCCCTGAACCCAGTGTAGCTTATGCTTGTAAACCGAAGATACTCCTATGCCTCTTCTTTCCACGTACTCTGGTAACCAAGACTTCTTGAGTGTAACCTTAAATGAAATCAACTTCTCAGAGCTCATTTTCCTGTCCTGGTCTCCCCAGAGTCCCCTAATTTCACCTTACATCCAACATATGCCAGCTGTGTGACAATTTTCCCCCAACACGAGAGTTAGAGCGCAGCATTGCTTGATGCTGTCTGTAAGGAGTCTAGGGGGAGAGTAAGCCCAGATTTCATTTAAACTCAGCCATGTGTGCCTCCTTCAGTTTATGCATTGTATCTGTTTTGCAAAGATACTGAAATGTCGGTGCTTCTCATAGACCTGCAAGGACCTGGCAGGCAGTGTTCGCTTACTGTCATCCAAATGCAGTCATGCCCCTTGGGTAATCCCAGGAAATAGAAATGAATGTGACTCTCTCAGCTTAGAAAAGTCATTTCCTAGTCTGTGTAGTGGCTTTCTTCATGACACTGTGACTTTATTACCTATAATTTAACACAGCATGGCGCTTCCTGATGAACTGTTTTATAGCACTTTCATTTTTTCCCCCCAACTGCCAGGTATGTAATGCTTATTTAAATTAAGTGTTTCCTTTCTTGTTCAAAACCTTTGGGGATTCTGCTCTTACCTGGGTGGAAAAGGAGAATGAGGAGTTACACAAATATAATCAAAGGCTGTCAGAAGCCTGAAGCTCCTAGTAATTAGAAGTCTGCTTTAGGACATCCAAAGGTCATTTAGTTTTACAAGTAAAATATAGGAAAACCAGAAGGGTAAAAATCAGGAACTACTAAGGGACACTTAAAAGCGATGATGTAGCCAGCCCTTGACAGTTATCATGGTACAGATGTTTTAACAACCTACTATGTGCTTAACATGGGAAAGAAAAATAAATACAAAAGGCATATCCCATTCAAAACATAAATACCATCTATTTGAACTCTATTTAGATGGTATTTGGATGGCAAGACATTGCATTGTTTCAAACTGGATGCTGAGCAGTGTGTTAGATGGAGAATGTCCCTGTCAACACATAAACACTGAAGAATGGGCCCTGGGTTGCACGTCAGAGGTGAAGATAATTGATGGACTTTATTAAGTACAGCATATCTCAAGTTCATTTGACCATTGACCCTTCAAGTGTTTTTCAAATAACAACTTTAACATTTTTAAGGTACATATTTTAGAAATTAGGGAAGAAAAGGACACAGTTAGACAGTTAACCTTTTTATTCTCATCCTGATGACCTCTTAAAAATTGAGATTCATAAATTTCTCACACAGAAAATGAAAAGATCAGATTTTGCATGTGTTTATGTTTATATGCATGTTATGGTCTAAAATAATTCATCATATGAAAATTGAGATTTTGTTATTTTTTCCCTGTTTTGGAAATGGAGTCTCATGAAATCTAAGCTGTCCTCAAACTCATTATATAGCCAAGGGCAACGTTGGGCTTCTGATCCCCTCCTTAATATCCTGATAGCATGGGCTACCTCATCCAGTTTTACACAGTACTGAGGATGGAACTCATGGCTTTGTACTTCTAGGCAAGCATTCTACTCTCTGAGCTGCATCCCTACCCTACCCCCTTCTAGTATTATTATTTTCAGTTATCTTGCTTAGATGATGAGAAACATGAATACCATGGCATGGCTGTTGATCTCATAAAGCCACAGAAGCAATGGTTACCTCCACATGACCTGCACAAGATCCAACCAGTTAAAGTTTCCAGAGGCAGGGGTAGATTCCTAAGGTCTCATCCTTAATTGAAGAACTGTAGGCAATTGATAGCTGTTAAAGGAGGGAGAGTCACTTTTCTTCAAAAATGCTGTCACCAGTGGGTTAATCACGCCCCAGTAATGACTCCATTCCCATGTGCATATGGGCAGTACTAATTAGACCCATAAAGTCAGTAAGTGCATACTAAAAGAAAAACATAAAGCTTGGAAGGGAAAGTGATGGTGTTCCTGAAGATAATTGGAGGGACAAAAGGTAGTGTGAACATTTCAAGATAAATTTATTGTACACATGTGTGTTGAGGACAATATTTAAATCGGTGGCACCCAATTTGGCTTATTCTTATGGGACTTCCATGTTACCGACTAGGCAAGGCCTGAGGCCAAGAGAGGTGTGCTCTTGCTGCTGCTCAGCTCTGACCAGCCAGAAGCACTGACCCTGGCACCCAACATGGGAGATGGCTCTGCCAATCCACCATGCTGTCTCCACAAAGCTTGGCTGAACCTCAGACAATACCTGCCATTCACACAGTACCCAATAGAAATGAGACTCTAAAGCTTAATATTAGCTAATGGCTTTGTAAAATTGGAAATGGTCGATTAACAAGATGCTCATACAATTAGAGTTGTAACCCAATATTTAACATTTTGATAAGTTGCTACCTTAGACAGCTCGAGACACTCTGAAATCTGCCGCCATCTTCCCCTCTCTCCTCCTCTTCCTTCTCCTCTTCCTCTTTCTTCCCACATTAGCTCCTCCCACATTACGAAGTTTATTGTAAAAGTTGGGGGGGGGATATCCCGCTACGTATGTGTGAAATTTTCAAAGAATAAATAAAGATTTAAGTTTAAAAAGTGGGAAAATGGCTTATCCTAGAAGAAAGTGTTCTACTATAAATACAAAGAAATTATATTCGTTAAGTATTGGCTAAATAATATAGACACAAAGCAGTGGAGAGATGGAAACTGGACTATAGGAGTAGAGACTGAGTAAATAAATTGGGAGTATAGTCATAAAAACCAGTGCCAATGGGTTGTCATCCAATCTAACTTCATCAGCTAAGCCTTTGTGCATGGCAGGTACCTGCCTCCATTCCTGTTCTGAGCTAAGTCGTGTCCCTTGAGTTCAGTAGTAGTAACAGCTGTCTGCAGTAGTTTAGAATGTTTGAGGAGAAGATGGACATGTGTCAGGGGTGAGTTTGATTTTTTTTTTCAGTGTTATCTGATAGGCTACACACCTCCAATATGTTGTTTACTTCCAAACTCAAATATCCAGCAGAAAGGAACTATAGCGTACCAAAGAAATTTATTTTCATTTAATGGCAGAACACTTGTTTTATGATTTTGAGTGTTTACATAATTTGATACTTCCCAATATCTCCCAAATATTTGAAACACCCTCCATACTTCACCCAGAACACCAACTTCCCCACTTTACTTTCTGTTTCCTTCTCTTGCAGCCTTTCATCCCTTTCCTCATCCTCTTCCTTTTGTCCTTCCTCCTATCCTTCCCTTCCTCTTCATATGCATAAGTTCCTTCTATATTAGTAAGTGTAAACTTCAGACATATCTCCATTCTTAAATTCTGTAATATATTTCCCCCAAACAAGAGGACATTCTCTGTTGCCTACCTTGGTCAGTTTTTGACAGTTTTCCTAAAATTAAGTTTCCCCTTAATGGTGGGTGTGTGTGTGGGGGGGGGAATGTTCTGTCTCATGTTGTCTTCATTATCAAATGCCAAGAACCAGCCTTGGCTTGGAAAGGGGTCCTGAGGAAGAGGTGTTTGTGATCAACAAAAGAAGAACTAAAAGTCAATCACAGGGTCAAGATAACAGCCTTGTCTTCTGCTCAAGACAGATCTCCAGAGATCTCCAGACAACTCACCTAGAGAGCGCAGCTCTTGCAGAATGAAACTCAGTCTTTTATTTACATATTAATTCAATTTTTTACCCAAGTTCCCTTTTGATTCTCCAATAAATCAGCAATTTATGACCTTAGACCCTTGATTCTTAGAAAAAAAAACAGTTTATCAATCTGCCTGCCTTTGTGAGCACAGACAATAAGCTTGAACCATCAAGCCCAGCATCTTCAACTTCTTGGAAATACCTCAGTCTTCCTTCATTATTTCCTAATGCATTGCAAGTGCAGGATACAATTCCTTTTGGCAGTCAGGATGCAATTTTCCTACCATCTCTTGATTATATCCATGTTGTGGCTTGTGTGCTTCTTAGGGCATCATACCTGAGGATACTGAGGACAGATGCTCACTGTCAGCATCCATCACTGGGTTGAGATGACGCCTGCTTAACCTAGGTTTCCCTTCTACTCGCCTTTCCTGCATTTGCCTTTGGTGAACATTCCAATCAAAGTTTATGGCTCTTGTTTTGACATTCACTGGTGTTGCTTTCTAAACTGTTTATAACCATGGAGGCTGCCAAACTGAGGCTTTTCTAACTCTATATCCAAGGCATCGTTAAAATGAATGCAGCCAGAGAGCCAGTACCCTGTTGAATCACTCTATTTTACACAGTGCCACTCTGAAAACAAAATGATTCATACAGCACGAGAAAATATCTCTAACACCAGCTGTGACAGTCAGTGTCATGGGGATAGGTCTGCTGAGCAGGCAGAGATGGCAGCATCAGGCTGAGGAGCAGCTATGCATTTCAAGCTGCTCTGCAGAGAACACTTTGTCATGATGTTGAAACATACAGAGGGATGGTATGTGCCTCACAGTCAACATTGTTTGTTGTTTGTTTTTGCAAGTCAACTTTTTATAAGGATTCCAACTCTGGCCACCAAGAATTCATTCTTGCTCAAAGTTGTAGAGCATCTTGCTTCTCACCTTTACTAAAGCTACAGTTTCATTCATATTATGTTGAAAGCACATGTGAGCCCAGGACACCCGGTTGAAAATAGCCACAGGCTCTTTCTTTTCAGTTTGGGAGTCTCACTTTTCCTTTCATTTGAAAATTATGTCAAGACATGGACTTAAAAATTACACTGATAAGATGCATTGAACAAAACAAAAGGTTCAGTCACTTTTTAATGATGTATTTTTGATATTAAATTACTTACATGGGAAGTGGTGGATACATGCACAAGAGCATACGTACCCATGAAGCCCAGGAACATTGAATTCTTTTGGAGCTGGAGTTATAGAGGTGTGAGCCACCTAAACTGGGAATTCTGAACTGAACTTGGTTCCTCTGCAAAAGCAATACATTCTTTCTAAGAAATTATAATGCTTTTATTAATTCTTTGAGCATTTCATACAAGACACATGATTATATTCCTCTCTCTCTCCCTTGACTTCTCCCAGATTCCATCTCCTTATTCTGACAACTTCATGTTCCCCTCCCTCACTCCTTTCCTCCCTCTCTCCCTCTCCCTCTCTTCTTCTTCTCTCTCTCTCTCCTCTCTCTTTTTTAAACATACCAAGTCCAATTTTTGTTGATCATCTACTCCTGTCCATGAGGTCTGCCCTGGATTATGGTCAATGTGCCAGTTCTCACACCAATAGCAAAACAACAACAACAACAACAACAAAACCTTTCCTCTTCTTAGCAGCAATCAAACACTAATAGCTCCTCTGTTAGGAATAGAATTTCATGTTCACTTCCTTCCCTCCATGTTGAGGCTTTTGTTTGGCTTAAAGTTATGCAGATATTATCCAGGTTGTCACAAATGCTGTGAATTCTTATCTGCAAATGACTTGTTGTATCCAGAAACTGCCCAATTCTGTATCTTTTAATCTTTCTGCCCACTTTTTCTCATGGGTGCTTGAGCCCTAAGGGGACAATTGGGATATATATGACCCATTTAGGGCTGAGTACCTAAAAGTTTTTTATTCTCTACATGTTGCTAGTTGTGGGTCTTTGTGTTAGCTGCCATCTTATAAAATATAAGCTTCTTTGATGAAGTTGTATGATGCACTGATCTGTCGGTATAGCAACAAGGCCTTAGGAATCATTTTAATGCTATTTAGCAGAATAATAGAATGTTCTCTACTAGGGTCCATGACCTATCTAACCACAGGTCTTGGCTTCACTGATTGTGTTAAGTATGGCTTATACCTTATGGAGTAAACATTAAATCCAATTTTTAAAAGTGGTTGGTAACACCAGTAGCATTTATTGCCAGGTTTTAACAGTGGGCAAATCCTGCCAGAGTGCCCATTATCATAATTTGCAAGGTTTATAGTTAGATGAAGCTGATTATTACTTTTGTCCTCTGATAATGTGTTTATATGGCATATGTGTGTGTGTGATATACATAACACACACTCATATATGAAGCATTTACGTTAGTAGGTCTCGATATGGCTTTCTCAAAAACCTTTAGTGGTATTCATCCCTCTCACATTCCATGCTCTACCCTGACCTCCCATCTCGCATCACATTCCATCCTTCTTTTCCTGTTTGTCTTTGTCTTTATTGTACTGTACTTAATTTCTCCTTCCTTGTAAGATTCTCTTCTTCTCTCTAGCCTTTTACTGGTTTTCTAACGTCCCTGGCTATTCCAAATGAACAACACATATATAAAGTATAAGATCTATCAATCATATATGGGAGAAAACACTTGTTGTTTGTCTTTCTGTTTCTGGGTTACCTCATTCAGGATGATTTCTTACACTTCCATAAATTTACTTGCAAATTTCATAATTTTTAATAGCTGAAAAGTATTTTATTGTGTAACTACCCAACACTTTCATTATTCATTCTTCAGATGATGAATATCTAAGATGTTTTCAGTTCCTGGGTATTTTGAATAAGGCACCAATGAACAAGGAGTATCTCTGGAGTATAGAATAGTCCTGTGGGTACATTCCCAAGAGCTGAACAACTTGATCATATGGTAGATCTAGTTCTATTCTTTTTTCAGGAACCTCCACACTGATTTTCATAGTGGCTGTACCAGTTTTCACTCCACTAGTGGTGAATAAGTATTCCCCATTTTCTTCATCCTTACTAGCATCTGCTGTCATTTGGCTTTTGATCTTGGCTATTCTGATTTGGATAAGATGAAATCTCAAAGTAGCTTTAATTTGCATATCCCTCACGGCTAAGAATGTTGAACATTAAAAGAAAAATGTTTATCAACCATTTGGATTTCATCTTTGCTCTCTGTACAGTTCTATGCCCCATTTTTTAATTGGGTTGTTTTGCTATTTATTTATTTGTTTGTTTATTTTTGTATATGCTAGATATTGACCCTCTGTTGGATGTACATCTGGAAAACATTTTTCCCATTCTGTGGGCCTCTTCTTCACTTGAGGGATGATTTCCTTTGCTCTATGGAAGCTTTTTAGTTCCATGTGGTCCCATCTGTGAATGTTAGTCTTAGTGACTGTGCTATTAGAGTCCTGTTCATGACATCCTTTCTGTGTCTGCAAGTTCAACTGTGTTCCATAGTTTCTCTGCTACCAGATTCAGGGTGTCAGGTCTCATGTTAATGCCCTTGATCCATTTTGATTTGAATTTTGTAAATGGTAAGATATGGATCTACCTTCATTCTTCTACATGCAACCATCCAGTGTGACTAACATCATTGTAGAAGATGCTGTTTTTCCTCCAGTGCGAATTTTTGGAGCTCTTTGCCAAAAATCAGATGTCCATAGGTGTGTGGATCATAGGTGTGTGTTCCTCAATTTTATTCCATTGTTCAATGTGTAGCTGTTTTTTGCCAGTATCATGTTGGTTTTATTACTGTAGCTCTGTAATACAGCTTGAAAACATGTGTGGTGATGCATCCACCAGGTCTTTTATTGTTTGGGATTGTTTTTGCTATCCTTGTTTTGTGTGTGTTTCCATAAAAATGTTTAAACAGCTTTCAGTAAAATGGCCATTTTCACAATATTAATTCTACAAATTCATGAGCATAGGAGGTCTTTACATCTTCTGTTATCTTCTTCAGTTAATATTTTAGTGCTTTAAATTTTTTGTTATACAAGACTTTCACTTTCTTGGTTATATTTGGTCCAAGATTTTTTGAGGTTATCATGAATAGGATTATTTTCTGATTTCATTCTCAGTATGTTTGTAGTTATATATGGGAAAATTACCGATTTTTGCAGTTTAATTTTGTATCCTGATACTTCGTTTAGTGCAGTTATCAGACATAGGAATTTTCTGGCTATATCTTTTAGGTGATATATATATATATATATATATATATATATATATATATATATAATTTTATAATAAGATATATATATAATTTTATAATAAGATATATATATATTATCATCTTATAATAAGAATATCCTGATTCTTTATTACTCACAGTCCATTACTGTTCTAAAATATTTCTATTACTGTAGCTAAGGCTTCAAGCATTATATTGAATAGGAGTGAAGAGAGTGAATATCCTTGTCTTGTTCCTTATCTTACTCGACAGGATTTAAGTTTCCCTCCATTTAGACTGATGCTGACTGTAGGCTTGCTGCAAATGGCCTTTATTATATTGAGATGTGCTCCCATACCTCCCAACCTCTCCAGCACATTTACCATTAAGCAATGTTGAAAGTTCTCAAATATATTCTCTGCATCTAATGAAATGATCATGGTCGTATCCTTTTGTCCGTTTACACAGTAGAATATGTTGATCTATTTATATATGTTGAGCTATCCCTGCATCTCTATTGAAGCCAATGTGACCATGGTGGATAATCCTTTTTGATGTGTTCTTGAGTCTACTGTGGAAGCATTTAATTAAGAATGTTTATCTATGTTCATCAAAAATATTGGTGTATAAATTTATTGAGTCTTTGGTTTGAGTATTATGGTAATACTATACTGTCTTTTTAAAAAGAATTCTCAACTTTTCCTTCACTTTTTATTTCATGAAATATCTTGAGTAATATTTTTGTTACTTCTTTTCTGGAGGTATGATAGAATTCTTCATCAAAATCCATCTGTCCCTTGGCTTTTTTCAGTTAGGATATATTTTGTAAGACATTATTTATTTTATTTTACATGTTCATGTGCCTAAATATATGTATGTGTCACATATGTGTAGATGCATGATGTGGCCAGAAGAGGGTGCTGGATCATCTGAAATTGGAGTTATAGGAAGTTGTGAGCCACCATTTGGTTGCTGGGAATTGAGCTTTGGTCCTTTGTGAAAGCAGAAAGGATTCTTAAATGCTGAATCATCTCTTCAGCTACTACTTGGGAGATATTCAATAACTCTATCTCATAGTGTTCTCGCAGTCTTCCATCAGGCATTTATACTCCTATACTCTTTGAGTTCATCAAATGTATTTATAATTGCTATTTTGAAGTCTTTGCCTGTGCAACAGCTATGTTGCGTCTCTCAGGGACTATTACCATGGAGGTGCTGCTTTCTAGAGGAGACATATTGCCTTGTTTATTCATGTTGTTCGTGTTTTGGATATGGTCTCTAGGCATCCTATCCCTAGTTGTTATTCAGTCATTTGTGGTGGTATTTAGCATGAATATTTGATCTTGGCTCCATTGGGTAGGAACTTGGATTTTTTTTAACTTATTTACTTTACATACTGCTCACTGCCCCCTTCCTGGTCACCCCTCCCACAATCGTTTCCAGTAGCCCATCCTCTTCTCCTCTGAGCAGGTAGGAGCCTCCCTGGGTATCCCCTACTCTGGCACTTCAAGTTTCCACAAGACTAGGCCCTTCCTCTCCCACTGAAGCTTGTAGACAGGAATCTAGTATGGCTCTCCTCTGAGAGGCCCCACCCACCAGCTGACTCAGATAGATGCAGACACCCACAACCAAACAGTAGATGGTGCTTGGGGACACTTATGGAAGAATAGGAGGAAGGATTGCAGCCCCTAAAAGGGATAGGAACTCCACAGGAAGACTAACAGAATCAACTAACCTGGACTCCTGGGGCTCTCAGAAATTGAACCACCAACCAAACAACATACACTGACTGGACCTAGGCCTCCCCACACATATGTAACAGATGTGCAGCTTGGTCTTTATGTAGGCTGTGAACAACTAGAGTGGAGGCTATCCCAAAAACTTTTGCCTGTCTGTGGAATAGATTCTCCTAGCTGGGCTACCTTGTCTGGCCTCAGTAGGAGTTGGATTTTGATTGTTATTACTTCAACTAGTCAGTTTTTGGACCAATTAACTGATGCACTGTTTTTAATCTTGAGGCTACTCTGGGTTCTAGATATGGCTTCTTGTAGTCACAGAGTAGCAGGTAGGTAGGTTGGCTGATAGGCATGTGGGCAGATATGGAGATCTCTTACAAGAGTTTTAGGTCTGGTGGGTGGCAGTGGATGGATTAGCTGCTATTCAGATGAGTGAGTGAACTGCCTCTGGAAACTTCTACCTAGAGTTTCAGTTCATACTATGAGTTTGGACTTTAAGTAGTCCCAGGTCAGTGTGGTAAATGGGGTGGCTGCTAGTTTGGGAAAAGGGACTGGCTCTAGGTGTTTTATAACTAGGGTTCTAGGTTGGGTTCCAAATGGTCCTAAAGCCTCGCAGTAAGTGGGGTGACTGACAGTTGGGCAGGGCAGTAGACCAGCTCTGGGTGTTCCTATTTGAAGTTTTAGTTCAAACTAGGTTCAGATTTCATGTGGTCTCACAGCAATACAGTGGATGAGATGGCTGCTAAGCAGGTAGGCAAGGGCAGGGTTCTGATTCTGGGGTCTATAACTAGAGTTCTGTGTTGGATCACACATTCTGGAGCCCAGAAAAGGGTAAGGAGGCTTGTAGTGCATGCTCTTAACCTACTGATCCATATGTCCATCCCCCATACATCACGTTTTATTATTGCCATTATACTCAATTTATTAAAGTATTATAATTTCAGATATATTATAAAATATGAACTACTCTATAAATTAAAAAATCATAACACTACTGAATACTTACTGTAACACACCACAGACAGACAGAAAACTAATACTATTGTTACTGCGATAGCTAATGTTAATAAATAAACACCTTCCTGTTTCTGGCTCTCTGTGTCTCTATTTGATCCAGAGCCTCCCAAGGAGGTATTACCCCGAGATGTAGAAGATGAAGTGAGACCCTGAGGAATGAAGGGCTTTTCATCTTGTTTCCAATGACTCTGAGAACTCTTCTCGTGTCTGCTGATTGTGTTTATCTTCATTGGCTGGCATTGCTGTAGGATGAGCTAACCACATCTATGACCTGAGGAGCTGATTAGCCTCTTTTATTTATTTAATTTGTATGGCCACATGTGACTTCAAGACAATACATTCTCTTCAAAAAAAAATGTACATTCTCCCCCCACACAATTGGCTGCATCTAGGTAGAGAGTATATACTATGGATTTCTTTTATTTTTCTATAAATCCGTGGCTGTAGTTTAAAAGTATTCACTGGTGTGCTTGAAATGTCAACGTTTAAAATGCCCTGCACATTTTACCCATTTATTCATTACCTGTGAGCGCTGCATGTTCTAGCCACTTTGTGTGGCTTGCCACCTGTGTTCTGTGTAACACTCTAGGGCAGGTTTGAATCCTGATGCTGCACAAGAGGAAACCAAATCTTAGACTGAAATATTTGCTCCACAGTGAATTGTCAGAAGATTCCAGGTCGAGCTTAAAGTCCATGCTATATCTAATTTCAGAGTCCCCAACACATATCCCTATTGAGCCCTGGCTTTGATAAGGGTTCAGGGAGAACTGGGTTAGGACACAGTCACACATCAACAGAGAGATGAGATCCCAGAATGAACATGTAATAAATATTTCTCAATTTTTAATAGAATCTCAAAATGGTTTTTTTTCCTCGCTCATTTTTTAATATCTAAAGGTCATACAAATTAAGTGTTTAGTGATGTAGAACTCAGAGCTGAGGTCTGGAGTTTTGGCCTTGAAGACAAAGTCAAATCATAATATTGCTGTTTTCTGGCATGTCATTTCTGCTAATGCCTCCTTGGAAGCCTTCTTTGTCTTTGAACTGATGGAGCAGCCAACAACTCTGCCACTATCTTAGTTACTTCCCTATTGCTGTGAAGAGACACCAGGACCAAGGCAATTTAGAAAACAAAGCATTTAATCAGGGACTTTCTTACTGTTTCTGGGTCTGGGACGGGATGGGGGGAGGTTAGTCCACAGTCATCATGGTGATAAGCTTGGCAGCAGGTGGGCTGCCATAGCAATGGAGCAGCAGCTGAGAGGTTACACCTGATCCACAAGCACTCAGAAGAAAGAGAGGAAGAAACAGAGAGAATCTGGCATGGTGTGGGCTTTCGAAACCTAAGAGCCCATTCCTAGGGCACATCCTTCAACAAGGTCTTTTTTTTTAAGATTTAGTGTGTGTGTGTGTGTGTGTGTGTGCGCGCGCACGCACTGTCTGCATGTACATCTGCATACCAGAAGAGGGCATGGGATCACATTATAGATGGTTGTGAGCCACCATGTGGTTGCTGGGAATTGAACTCAGAACCTATAGTGCTGAGTCATTATGCCTCTTAATACTTCCTAAAATTTCCATCAACTTAGAAACTGGGACTTTGGACATACTAGCTTATGGGAGCCATCTCCATTCAAACTACCACAAATGCATTAAGAGATGTTGCTTCCTTTCCTGGAATTATATGAGATAGTCCATCTCCTCTTCACCTTTCAGGTCTTGGTGTAAATATGACTTCTTACAACATGTTTGTAGCCCTGCTGTGCCTATTGCCCTGGTAGACTATGTGCATCCATGAGTCCAGGGACCCGTCTGAATTCCTCCTCCCTAAAACTATGCTTCCACTTGGTGCTTAGAAAATGATTGTTAAAGTATAGGTATAGCAGCAACAGAAGGAAGCAAGGAGATTTATGGTTAAGGGAGAAATACAATAGGGAAAAGGAAAGATGGAAAGATGTTTTCAGCTAGATCATTCAATAAACAAGTGCTGGGGAACCAGCAGACCCAAGGCCAGGAGAAATAAGTTCAACCATTAGCTTCTAATTCAATCCTACTCCTTGTCACCAATAGATGGTTTCCCCTCCCTGGACCCCTATATCCCAACCAGTAAAATAAACATTTGAACCTGCAGCAAGAAACATCCTGGATCTCTTCACACTGGCTCATTCTCCAGATCTGTAATTGTTAGCAGTAAGTGTTCTCAAATGCCTAATACACTCTTCTCCACAGGTCTTCCAAGTCTCTAAAGTACAAAACAACCCATGGACTCGAACAATGCAAATCTGTTTGAAAACACTTTACACTCTGCCACTTGAGCTTTTATCTCACTAAGCTGTCTAAGACTTGGAAATTCAGTAGGATCATTAAAATCAATTCTTAGGCCTCTGTTCCTCTGTAATCAGTAAGCACGATGTTTTGACTGAAAAAGAGGATAAAAGCTTCAGCAGCAAGAATGAATAGACTGTGCCACTTATTTGCGTGCACTTGGTGCCATTTTCCATAGGATTGATAATGTTTTCCTGGGTTTTATTTTTCCTTGATTTTCATTCTCTTGGGGCATCCATGCTTTACAGAAACTGAGAGTAGTGGATGGGAAAGGCAAAGTGCCTTTCATCTTCTAGACTGTAGGCTCTTGTACATTACTGATTGGGTCGAGTGTGATGCTTTCTGATGAGAGGCTTCTGTGTCGATCTGTGGCATCATATTCATGCTCTGCAGGATGTTAGGCAAGCGAGGAAGCTGATCACACTGTCAGCTTTGTTGCATGAGGGCTGAAATAAACAAATGCCCTCCATTTTGGAAGAGCTATGCTGGGTGGATGGGTGATAGATAGATTAACCATGGACTCTTCTGTACATGTGATGTGTATAAGTTCATGTCAAACACACACACACACACACACACACACACACACACTTGTATAAGCCTGTCTAATTAAAAATTACATTCAAACACATCATAGAGTTGCATTCACTTATGTAAGTCTACTGAATTTGAGATACATCTTAGGTTCTCCCCAATTTTTAAAAATCCGAGATATTAGACCTGTGTTATATATTCAGAAATACCAATACACAATATCTCTAGCTACCAGACTCACTTTCAGGTTTCAGGGGTAATTAATGTCTATTTGGTTATATTGAAGTAGCTTACATAACTTATCGGTCAAACATTAAAATTCTTCCATGTCACAAGTTGGAAATAGTCATAGGAAAATTTGAAAAACACTCAATGATTAGTTACTAGCCTAAGGAAACAATTGTAAACTTTATTGCAATGTAACATATTCTCCATAAGAACATTTTTGTATATTCATGTGCTCTTATCTAGGACATTTTTATTGCCGTTTTTATTGGGATTGCACAATTTGAGTTGGACAGCTGTGTTTCCTTTCTCCTTTTACCACAGCCATAGCTTCCTGTGGTCATAAGTGCTTAACACATACTCTAGTCATGTTGCAGAGAGTTGGCCCAAACGTTAAATAAGTTCAAACCTAAAAGATTGAGTTGTCTTACAGGTATGAGTTTGTCTCAAACTTAAATATATGTCCCTTGATTCTACAACTCCCCTTGAGCTACCCCATGAAGGGCATGGAATCTGGAAGTGTTATCCAAGCTTGATGCTGCCATTCTACACAGCTTTGATTTGCAAGTTTCCTGATGGTAGGAAGCTGCTCTTCTTCATACTGATGCAAATGTAGCTTTCTTACAAAACTTCTCTCAACAGAGCCTGATGGCAAAGGCTTCTGCTTTTAAGTTCTTACACAAAATAAAGTATATTAAGACCTACTTATATTTCCCCTACTTCTTGGGAAACAGTGTATCAACCAATAGGTTAAAGACTCTCTTCCTTGTTAGCATGTCAGTTTTTCACTAGCAAGTTAGTAAAGAAATCTGTAACTTGTAGGAAAATCTGAAGATTATGTCAATCATATTTCCACTTATTAGTGAGATTTGGAAGCATTGAGATAGTGTGGTCATTCTAAATACATCTCAAGGTTGCAGAGACAACAGAAGTTTCTTTAAAAATATAGAGGAAGTGTAATT
The DNA here is from genome assembly GCF_004785775.1 of Grammomys surdaster. Lineage (NCBI taxonomy): Eukaryota > Metazoa > Chordata > Mammalia > Rodentia > Muridae > Grammomys > Grammomys surdaster. Next base: position 9,838,745 of record NW_021604599.1, on the reverse strand, counting down.
TACAGGCAGTGTGACCTGGCGGCCCATGCTCATGCATCCTAATTAAGTAAAACAGGCCCTGAAATTGCCTTCTGTCATCTGGGTAAGAAGCAATTACAGTCATACTTCAGGATGCTGGTTCCGCTAGAGAAGAAGGTATTGTATTTAGCTGACTCTTCTAATCAACTGGGGGTTAAGAAATTAATGTCTGTATTTGTGAAAATGCAGTGGCACAAAAGGGGAATTATTTACAGCTAAGAAGACAGGGACAGTTTCAGAATATCAGCCTGAAACTTCCCATTTCTAAGTCACCAAGTTGGAGTTGGTTAAAAATAATTGTTCTGTACTGACAAAGACTGGGGGGAAATTCTCATGAATAAACCAGTATCCACACACCTCAAAACCTGGATTCGTAACACTAACCTGAGTTTAAAATGGTGCATAGTATGTATTATGTTCCGATGAAGCACATTTTACAGCTGCCTCTGCATGTCTCTGTTTCAGAGTCGAGTTTATACTTATAAACAGGTAGCACACCAATGATAGTGAATATCAGATTTTTTTTGAGAGGTTCTAGTTATAGCAAATCTCCAAAAACATTTTATGTGGGGAAGAAAATTTAAGATTTTATTGTATTTATTTATTTATTTTTATTTCTGGTTATCTATGTCCACATGTGGGTTTGTGAACGAGTATGTGAGTGCGTGTGTCCATGGATTTCAATTGAGCTGGCATATCAACTAGAGCAAAGGTTGCAAGTAGGTTTGAGCTGCCTGATGTGGGTGCTAGGGTCTTCTGCCACAACAGTATGTGCCCTGGACCACTAAGCCATCAATCCAGCCCCTGTAAGTGGGACGTTTACCATATGTGTTTAGACAGTAGTTGAATCACCATATATGTGACACCTTGTGTTTGTTCATGAGATATGCCGAGACTATAAAAATACTTTCTGGGTTTTAGAGTTATTTCCAGAACAGTTTTCTGGGAGTTTTTGCAAAGATGTTGCTCATTTTGTCATTTCTTTGTCTGTCTCTGTTGCCACAACAGAATGTCTGAGACTGGGTAACTTAAGAAAAAAAAAAAGCCTTATTCTGTTCACGGTTCATGCAGCTGAAAATGCGGTGGCAGAGTGGCAGTACCTAAAAGGGCAAGATGGCATGGTCCATTGCGAGGGGTGAGTGATTGAGTGCAGAAAGGGCAAAGCAATGGGCATGGCCTCATCTAACAGCTCTCTTTTTTTTTTTTTTTAATTTTTTTATTGGATGTTTTATTTACATTTCATATGTTGTCCCCTTACCCCATCCCCCACCCACCCAGGAACCCCCAATCCCCTCACACCTCCTCCTTCTTCTTTGTGGATGTAACCTCTATCTACCCCCCCACTCCCACCTCCCCACCCTCAAAACTCCCACCCCCTGGGGCGTCCAGCCTTCATGAGGTCAAGGATCTCATCTTCCACCTGTGCCCAGCAGGGCCCTCCACTCTTATATATTCAGCTAAGGCCCTGGATCCCTCCATAAGTGCTCCCAGGCTGGTGGTTTAGACCCTGGGAGCTGTGGTTGGTTGGTATTGTTGCTCTCCTCATGGGGCCACAAATCCTTTCAGCTCCTTCAGTCTTCACTCTAACTCCTCCATTGAGAACCCCATGATCACTTCAATGGCTAGTTGTGAGCATCTGCCTCTGAATATGTCAGACTCTTGAAGACCTCTGAGGAGACATCCATATCAGGCTCTTATCAGCATGCACTTCCTGACTTCCACATCAGCATCTACCTTTGGTGACTGCACATGGGATGGATACTCAGCAAAAATACTCAATAACAGCTCTCTTTCTAGGGTAAAGAATCCAATCCATAACACCTTTAGCTGCTCCTAAGACAGTGTCGCACGTCAATCAGATTTTGACATGGGTTTCCAAGGGCACCGATGTGTTCACATCATAGCAATATTTGATGAGTCTTTTGTTTGTTATTGTTTGTTTGCTTGTTTGTTTTCTGAAAAATCTGACCTCCATAATTACTGGCTCCTTGATGGATGCAGATAACTGAATTTCAACAATATTTTAATAATCAAAGACAACAGCAAAAAAACAAATGAACTTAAGAAAGAAAACTTCTGTAATAAACATGATTGACTTCCGCAAAGACAGGCCTGCTGAAGGCTGGAATTACCAACACCTTGAGAAATAAATAAATTTTTTTTAAAAAAAGCTTCCAAAAACAATATTAAGAGAATTTTTCATAGCAAGAACTGTAGCTCAGTCGTGGTTTTCATTGAGTAAGGTAATGCACTGCTTCAAGTTGTTTCTGATGAATTTTCCAGAAATTGACTTTCTAGCACACTTGCTTTCATGCACACATGCATATGCTGTATGATGTGCAGGTAAATGCTTTATCACCCAAAAACTCCCTAAAAAATACAGTCAGTAAAAGCCCTGATTTGTATAAATTCTGCAATATACATACTCAGCCATGACTTAAGGCAAAATATGGTTCCCGAGCGTACGGCTGGGGAAAATGAACAGTCAGCTCTTACCATCGCACACCCAGGGGAGGCAGCTCAAGGGGCCCCTGCCCATCCTACCCTCTTATACCTTCAACATGGAGCACTTCACAAGCCGGAGTCTACGTTGATACACAGAGGGAGGGCCACATCTCAAAGTGTAAAAATGAAATATTTGCCTTTCTTTGTGCCCTCTCTCATCCGGTCAAGTCACTAGACGTGTTGCATGTGCCCCTTCTTGGACATGCCTCAATTTGTAGAAACACATTTGACTGCAAACGTGAAACTCACCAATCCTCACACGGGCCTTCCCATCTGCTTTGATCTCTATTCTTCCAAGCAAAGCAGAATGAAGCATGGCCTCCGTAATGAGCAAAAAGGGCACCTCCAGGGTCCTTATTTACATATTAGTAAATGTACTTTTCCCCCAGGCCTGGCTCTCAGCGAACCTTCATCTTAATACATGGGTCTAGTTGTTTGATTTTCCAATAGCTATTTGTTTGTTTGTTTGTTTGTTTGTTTGCTGTGCATATGTATATGAGCAGTATGTATAAGGGTGGTGTGTCTGGTGCATACATGTAGGTGTGGAATGCATGTATCTGCACACACACAGACAAAAGATACTCTGATCATTTCCTGCCTCACTCCTTTAAGACAGGGTCTCTTGTTGAATTAGAAACTCACTGTTTTGACTAGTCTAGCTGGCTAGCAAGCTCTTGAGATCTACATATCTCTATCCCTACCCTCAGCCTCAATGCCAGGATACAGGTATGTGCAGCCAGGCCTGACGTTTTGTGTAGGTGCTGGGGATTTGATCTCAAGTCTCCATGCGTGTACAGCAAGTACTCTTACCCAGTAAGCCACCTACTTAATCCTCCCAATGGACTTGTAACTATTTCCTTATTAATTATGTTCCTTCTTGCCTGAGAAACTGGAGACCACAATCTATTTCAGATTGGGAGATTATTTATCAATACTAGATGGATGTGAAGAGTCAGAGGGAAGTAGGATCTCATTGTTTGACTCCGCTTATAATCAATATGGGCTATAGGATAAAGTATGAAGCAGTCATCAATGTAAATGGAAATATGATGACTGGTTAAATGAAATATTGGAAATGATAAAGCATAATTCGAGAAGAAAGGCAACATTTTATCCAAGTATGTGCTTCTCACCTGACAACACAGAAAGTTACTTTTTTGTAGATTCTAGATTTTGAGTTCATGAATACTTCATTGGCAGTATGCCAATAAACTGACTCTTCTGAAATTGTTTTCTTCTAAACAAATATATTTAAATTCATCCAATTGAGTCCTTACTACTGTCAATTAAAAGCTAATGTGTACATTTGATCTTGATGGAATTTTGTACTGCAAAATTAATGATGACATAACTTAGAATTCTTTTCTGATAAGTGAAACACTTTTTATCTCAAAATCTTGTGGCAAAACTCTTAAAATTAATAGCAAAAATCATCAATGAGAACTCTAAAGCAGACTTTAAGATTTACATATTTTTTAAGATTTATACTTTAATGTGTGTGTGTGTGTGTGTGTGTGTGTGTGTGTATGCCAAGTGGGGTGTGTGTGTGTGTGTGTGTGTGTGTGTGTGTGTGTGTGTACTATGTACATGCAGGTGTCCACAGGAATGAGAAGAGGTTGGGTTTTCTGGAAGTGGAGTTATGGGTGCTTGGGAAATGCTCAACATTAGTACTGGGAACTGAATCCAGTCCCTCTGGAGGAGATACAAGCTGAGCTAAGACAGATTTGTAAATGAACTTAATGCTGAAGGATGTATGTTGTCATAGTAAGGAAGTGAGTGCATACATTTTCAGTATTGACATGAACCCGGCATGAGAAGTCGCCTTTTCATCTGTTGGGCCCAGTTGTCTTCATCATGCACGTGTTATATCCTCCCTATCTAAGAGAATGTTCCCACATTTCTGTGGATTGAAGAGGCCATATTATCAGTTTTCCCTGAACTTCTCCCACCCTGGCCTTTTCTTTCTTTTAGCATGTTTGTTTGCTTCACTTCTGCAATATTTAGACTTTTCTCAATAATATGTTGAACTTAAGGATGGATTTACAACCTGGTATTTCTAAATATAACCTGATATTTGTAAATACATAGACATGGGTCCCTGTGTATTCCCTCTGTATCAATAAGAAGAGAAGGGTTAAATTTCAATGATAGCCAAATTATAGTTCACAAAATATATTTCATAAAAGGATCTCTGAGGCAGTACATTTATGATGGAATGAATCCATCTTCTCTAGCCTGGACTCCGAAATGAGAAATTGACATATACAATGAGCATAACAGTCTTTTCATAACATGTATTGAAATATCTATGAACTTCTGCTTTTATCATAAGCTGAGACCATTTAAGCTTAATTCTTATATTTGTCTTTATTCAATGGTCATGGAGAATTTAAACTTAGAAGGAATAAATAGTGAATGCATGACCTCAAAAAATTACAAATTCCATAGTACTAGGAGCATAAGAATTAGCCTGGAATCTTTAATGTCACTAAAATATTACAAATAACAAACACAGTCAACAACAATATGTATTCTTTCTCCGGTATCTGTTTTATGCCCATTACCTGGCTTTTTTCAACACTATGTGACTATGCTAGGCTATTTCATCCATGTTGAAGCCATCCTTTCCAGCCACATAATGAACACATTGCAAATATTTCAGAAAGTTAGGCATGTCTATCTAGAAAAGTTTAAAAGGAATAAGCAGAAGGAGGAGTATTCAAACTCAAACCAAATCAAACAGAAGTCTTTTTTCTGCTGCTACTGCAATGCAATTTTAAACTCTGGCAGCCTAGGCCATACTGACTCATTTCTGTCCTCCTCACACCCCATGAATTGTTTGGCACTCGATGTGTGTGAGTTGAAAGAATAATGTTTTCATATATAAACTGGTGATTATGATGTTACTTATTTTGGAGGTAAATTTTTAGACATTTGTTACTTGGAGCATATTAGCTCCACAGTGCAAAACCCTAAAGAACAGTAGGAGTCAACGACATAATCTGGAAAAGGCTAAGATATACAAAGATGATGAAATAAGTCCCCAAGTGCCACGAGTTTGGTAATCCAACATTTAGATCAGCTAATTACATTGGTGTCCACAACATGCCCTGTACCTATGTTATTTCTTTTCAGTTTTTAGCCTAATAAGTGCAACGAATTGAACTTAGAAGCTCTAGGAGCGCTTGTTTTAAGCCCAACTTTTGTATGCCAGGTAAAATTGCCAATTAGCATTAACTGCATGCTCTGTGTTGAATCATGAGCATGCTATTACAAATGCATGTTAATTACTCGTCAAGTCCACTAAGAGTTACTGCACTAAATTCCGAAATAAATCATTTTGTCTATACCAAATCATGTCTTACGTTCTTAGAATGTCATTCAGCCTGATTAGTTGACGAAAAATTGGGTGTCACGTTAGTGATCTTTGAGCTTTGTTAAAATTTAGAATTCTGTCAGAACAGAAAGCTTTAACTCAGTTTTTCGAAAGACTATGTATGCTGACACAGCTAATAACTCCTCCCTACCAAGGAATATACTGACAAAGCTAATGTCAAAACAATTGCGAAATATCTTAAGACTAATTTAAATCATTTCCCTAGCTATAAAAATAGGATATCTTTACTGAATAAACATTAGAAAATTGAAAATAAGAAATAAAATATATCCTCTGAGCCTGAGGTAGCTACAGTTAAAATGTTTAGTATGGGTTTGGTTAAACTGAATGTCCTATGCTTTATTTATAGATATGTAAGTCATAGAAAGAGAATGTAATTTTTCCTTCTTGCCATCATAGAAATCCCTAGTGAGTTTCAATTGCTCATAATCCTGGCATAGCTACTATAGTTAAAAGGTCAGTATATAATTTGGTGGGTGACTCAAATAGTAGCATACCCCACAAAGTAATACAACTTTTCTAATTTTAGATTTTTTTACACTAACACTATTTTTTAATTCTTGCTGTCCATCTGAGAACTACTTATCATCAACATCTATGGGACAGGCATCTGAATCCATTTGTGTATAAAGATCTGAAATATTTAATAAGGTCTTTTACTGGTGATCTTTTATGACACAGAACCATAAACCATGACTCATAAAGACTCTGTGTTGCCTAAAGGACCGTTATCAATATTACATGTATTGAATATCTATTCACTTTTGCTTTTTTCACAAGGTGAGACCATTTAAACTTAATTCTAATATTTCTCTCTATTTAGTTGCAACAGAGAACTTAAACTTAGAAGAAATAGTAAACCTTTCATTGAGGAAATATTTCCTGATTTCTAATTTGTTGTCATTTTATATTTTGACCATCTCTCAAAGCACAGCTTTTACTCTGTACTGAGTGTGTGTGTGTGTGTGTGTGTGAGTGAGTGTGCGAGCGTGCCTGCGAATGTACACATGCATGCATGTGTACACATGTGCATGTGAATGCATGTAAATGTGTGTATGTGTATATCATTACAAACCTGTATATTAAAGAATGTCCTAGATAATTCTTCTTATGTTTATTTAGTTTGGTATGTTTTGATATATATTTTATTCTTCCATATAAGTATTTTGAGTTTACAAACATGAGTATATAAAGAAAATATGCATGGTTTTTATAAACGTGTATCTAAAATGTAGTAGTTGAAATATTGATTGTTAGTTATTGTCAACTTGACACAATGTAGAACCACCCGAGAAGAAAGTCTCAGTGATAATGTATCTAACTTGGGCTGGCCTGGGATGTTAGCTATAAGGACTTTTCATTGTTTGCTATTTGAAGTGGGAAAGACTCGATCTGAACATGGGCAGCACCAGTAGTTTATGAGTGAGGCCCTGGACAGAATGAGAAGGAGAGAGCATTAAAGTGCCAGCATGCACACACGAATATGTCACTGCTCTCTGCTCTGGTCTACAGATGTATTATGACGAGTGAAGTTCCTACTGTCTTAACTTTCCCAAAGTAAAGGACTGTAACCTGGATTGGTGAGCCAAATAAAAATGTCCTTTAAGTTTCTCTTGTCAGGGTGCTTTATCATAGCAACAGGAAATGATACTAAGACACTTTGATTATATATGTAGACAATATATTAAAATTGCTATCAATATCTGTGGCTTTATCACTAAGATAATTCACAAATATGTTCATATCACCTTAGAGTTGTTACAGCTATCATACACTACCATTTACATTAATCTTTATTTTGAAATTTTGACAATTACTAGACATATGCTACATATATAATGTGCTGATGAAAGCCATGGATAGTTTATTCTATCATCCATTTCTGTATTTCACTATAATTGATTTTCTTTGCAAATGGATATAGTTCATTTTTACACATATGATCTGTTCTGAGAATCATCCATCAATGCATTTTAGTGCCCTGAAGAATAGAATAATGTTCCAGTACATAATAATCATAGCAAAGTATTAAATTTTTTCTAATAACAGAGCTAAATGGACATAAGCGCCAACTCAATGCTCAGATGATTTTATGTGGCACATTATTTAAAACTTCATAATTTAAACCATACTGAATTCAACCTGGTTTTATTTTATTTTTAGATGATAAACATATTTATCACTCAGAAATAACTACATATTACTTGATGTCTTCTTCCAATATTTCCTAGGCATGTAAAAATAGGATGGTAGCATGCATAGCGTAACATAGATTTGTTAAACCAACAGTTTAATATGCCAAATTGATTTTATCTTATCATTAAATATAATATATACATTATGTTACTTGTTATCTAATATTCCTTTGATAAATAGGCCATGCAGAACAATCTTCCTTGATATTTTAGAAATAATCTGTTCAATACTTTCTGTACACCATTTCAAAGTGCTAACCACAGAATCTGGAAAAGTGGGGAGAAACGTGCTCCTTAACAAACAAAAGGGTTAGAAATAGATGGAGATGATTGAGCAGAAATGAGCCTAGATGATGTACAAGGAGGAGTGTCTCATCTCTCTATATATACACAATACTGCTCTCATCCAGTTTATGTGTTGACAAGTTTGTCCGAGTTAATTTTAATATATCAAGCAAGACACGACAGGTGTACTTCTTAAGGTATAGTAATGAGTTTGTAGAAACAATTCTAGAAAGAAGCCCTTTTGTGTTTGAGAGGTCACTGGTGGCTCTTTCCTAAAATACAGGGCTTTAAAACAAGAAAAGCACCCACTGTTATCTCTGCCAACTTGACAATTCTCAGGAAAGGTCCCAGAGAAAGAAGAATGAAAATCTTATTCTGATTGGATACTCACTCATTGCATAGCTATACAAAGATGTGTTTATGGTTCTGTCCTGTGTATGTATGTACATACATATGTATTCATACACACACACACACACAAATCAGAGGGAGTTCAGTGATCTGAGGAAAGATATGAACTACAGGTCTATCTGATTATAAAGAGCCTAAGTATGATGGAGAGGGATCTATAAATCAAGTTGCGTGACTGGGTTATTTTTCTGCTGCTGTGAAAACACACCGTGACCAAGGCAACTTATAGAAGAATAAGTTTGTTTTGACTTAGTTTTGCAGAAGACTCAAGTTCATAATGTCAAGGACTGCATGGCAGCAGGCAGCAGGCATGGCAGCTTCGACTGGAAGCTGAGATCTCACATCTCAACCATAAGCTCAGAGGGTGAGAAAGAACCAGAAGTAGGGTGGGGCCTAAAGCTCTCAAAGCTCACCTCCAGTGACATACTTCCTTCATCAAGGCCACACCTCCCAAACCTCCTCAAACAGCTCCACTAACTGGAGGGCCAACTACTGAAATACAGGAAATAATCAGGTCATTCACATTCAACTCACTGCACTGTGAAATATTTAACTTCTCTTAAGAATTGGTTTAGGATGTGTTGGTCATGACCCTGTAACACAGTTAAACTCCATAATTTATCTCCATAGGTGACATTTGTCTATATTAACAGAAAAATGGTGTAAAGCAATTTAATGTATGGATGGCAGCTGGTAAAGGGTATTTACTGGAGCAAAAGAAAATGGTAAGCTAGGTATCTAATCTCCTAAAGATACCAACAGAGTGAGCCACCATTGCTTGTAACACCATGTACCTTAGTGGCATTCTCAGAAGTCACAGAATGAAGCTGGTTCTGATGTTCCTACCACATAGCTTTGGCTTCTAGCTTCCAATATTATGTGTGCTGTGCTTATAGCAGTGGCTGCCAGTTGGTCAATGTAATCAATACTTGTCCTTATTAAAGACGAAGTTTGCTAGCCCAGACAAAATGGTATCCCCCGCCCAGGAGAGATCATACTATCCATGGCTCATTAGAAAATAAATCTTGTATGTCTCTTCCTCGTAAATTGAAGAATTTTTATTTCTTCTTTTTGAACTGTATACTTTTTTGCCAAGAAAGCTCAGAATTCCTCGTAGGTATATTCTCTCAGCTGTTATCTGCCGGCTGTGAGGCTACTTCCGCACAGCTCTGACAAGCAGAACAAGCCAGTCCATAGGGAAACTAGAGCTTACAACATCAGTCTAGACAGATTGTCTGTCCATCTTCCTAAGCCAAGAATGCAAAACAAGACAAAAGTTAATGTGTTAGGCAAGAAAATGATGAACTCAGCTACTCTTTGGAGAGTGGGTGTCATATTGACTAAGGAACAGTTGTCTCCTCAGAGGGAGTAGTGTTCTTGGTGCTGAAAGAGTAAAGGAACTGAAGTACCTGCCACCGTTTGCTAAATTCAGAAAACAAGATGTTGAGAGTCACAGCCAGAAAAGGGGGACAGAGTCTGGCAAAAGTACTGAGCCTATCTTTGCTCATGTGCCAGGTGAGCAGGCAGCCACCACAAAGTGCTTGGCTTTGGGGTCCTATCTGCAGTGGGCTTGATACATCAGGGATACACAGTTGTTCCAGGTACAGTGGAATGAAATCTGAGAATTAAGCACCAAAAAAAAGGACAGAAATGATAAGAAAAAAATAACGAGGCTTATATTGTCACACATGACAAATGTTCTGCTAAGAGATAATACAGTTAGCTAACACAGACTGAGTGCCAGGCTCCCATCTCACTGTGATTCATCCCTGATGAAGAAGCCTAAGGACAGAGAAGTTTCTACCTGCCGATGATGGATTTTGAGTCACAGGAAGTTGGTTTCAGAATGCATACTTGTAGCAGTTATACTTTTCTGTATATTTAGAGGCTATGATATATTCTGTTTGCAGAAGCTTGTGTCTCCTCTGATAAAGGCCCCGGTTCATCGTACCAAGGATCCCACTACTTTCCAGATACAAATGAGTCTACTTTTTCTTTCTGGAACCTGATAATAGCTCAGTCCTTGGTATTTAGAAACTCTGTCCTAATATGTTTGCATACACAAACTTTCTTTGAATATATGAGGATAATTTGTACCCAATTCATTAACCAATTAAAACTTTACTTTGAGCCAAATGTAAATTAACATTCAATAGCAAGAAATAGTGAAGATGTATGTAGTGTGCTTGAACTGATTTCCCCTAGTTTTTAACATTTTGAAAAACCACAGTATGTCCATAGTATATCCAAGGCCGGGTTACTGACAGTGCACAACACTGGGACTTCCCTGGTTTAAGCTGGGCTTACTGGGTGGCATGGTTCTATACAGTGCTGTGTGTGCTCCTGTTTCTACATCGCAGCCATTGGCCGGATGGTTCATTCTCATAAGAATCCCTTATGTTCCCCTTTATAGCCAGCCATAACATCTCTCCTTCACGTCCCCTCCTCTGTCCCTAACCTTGCACAACTTACAAAGCTATTCACCATTTCTAAAACGTTTTTTCTTTCCAAATGTTAAGTGTGAATGAAGCAATACAGAGCATAACTTTTCACTTTAGCTTTGGTTCTTGGCACTATTTGCTGGAAACAATTCCAGGGGAGACTTCAAAGTTGTTGCATATGTGCAAAACCCACTTCCTTTTATTGTTGAGTAGTGCTCTGTAGTTGACTTAACAATTCACACACACCAAAGAACTCTGAGTTGTTACCACTTTGGCCTCTCTAGAAATAATGTCCCTATGAACACGCACATGCAGCTTTTGTGAGACTGTAAGATTTCATTTGTCTAGGAATGCAGACCAGACACACATTGGCTTAGTTGACGTTTAGCTCTGGGAAAACCTGCTAAGTGATTTTTCCAGAGTGGCTGTCATCTGATGTCACCCACAGAGCCAGGTTTCCTCCCATCTTTGCTGGCATTATGTTATTGTGTTTTATGACTACTTACAATCTTAGTCCTAGACAGATTTTTGTGATTCAACTTGGGTTTTTTTTCCTCCACCTAGGTGAACACTACTGAGTACCATTTTATTGCTTATTCACTGTTTCTGTTTCTTAAAGAAAGTCTCTGTCTCATAACATTTCTATTTTTTTTTTCGGTTTTTCAAAACAGGGTTTCTCTGTGTAGTTCTGGCTGTCCTGTAACTCACTCTGTAGACCAGGCTGGCCTCGAACTCAGAAATCTGCCTGCCTCTGCCTCCCAAGTGCTGGGATTAAAGGCATGCGCCACCACTGCCCAGCTCATACCATTTCTAAATAGATGGTTTATGTTTTTACCATTGAGGTTGAGTGTTCTTTCTGTAGTCTAAATAATAGCTCTATGACAGCAAGTGGCTCAGACATACTTTCACTGTTTATAGCTCGCTTTTCATATTTTTAGAAGTATTTTTCAGAAAAAAAAAAAAGATGTGCCATTTTAACAAGTGTCAAATAATCAGGGTATTTTTTCACTTTATGCATTCTCATACATTATGTGTGTGCGCTCATGCCTGTGTGTGTGTGTGTGTGTGTGTGTGTGTGTGTGTGTGTGTGTGTGTGTGTGTAAATGCAGAAAACAGGAATTCTTTACTTTGCTCCAAATGACAGACTTTTGTCATAAAGCTACAAGTTTCATGTTTCATATTAAAGTCTGTGATCTGCTGCATTAGTATTTTGCATGAAAGATGTGACATAGGGTGACTTTCACTTATTTGGTCTTTTTGCTTATGGATGGATATCCTGTTGTCATAGTGGCATTGCAGATAAATACTATCCTTCTTCCTCCAATGGGTTCCATTTGTACCTTTAGAAAAAAATCATTGGCACCCAGGTGTAGCGACACATGGCTTCAATCTCAGCACTTGGAGGACTGGGGCAGGAAGACTGCAAGTGTGAGACTAACCTGGGCTATGGAGTGAGACTCTGTCTCGGGAAATAATCATCTGTAATACAGAGTTCAGCTTCTGGCCTTTCTGTTCTGTGTTATGAGTGTCACCCTCCCTTTCATGTTCCCTTGATTAATGTGGCTGCATAGTGAAACCTGACAGTCTGTAGAGTGACTCTTCTCAATGTCTTTCTTTTCTAGATTTACCTTAGCTGCTTTTGAACCTATGGTGGGATGTGGTTGGTTGGTTGGTTGGTTGGTTGGTTGGTTGGTTGGTTTTGTTTTGTTTTTTTTCCTGACTGCTTGGCTTTTTTACTTTAAAAGGAAAAGCAAAATAACTGGTCCATGGAGGTGGTTCAGTAGGTAAGATGCTTCTTGTGAAAGTATAAGGACTTGGGTTCACAGTCCTAGTACCCACATAGTAAGGATGGCGTGACAGTGTGTGTCTTTGTTCCCTGCACTGAGAGGCAGACACAGGAAGATCCTGGGTGCTTGGTGGCTAGCCAATCTTGATAATAGGGGAGCTCCAGGTCCAGGGAGAAACCCTGTCACAAACACTAAGGTGGAATGTGACAGAGGATTCCTGAAGACACATCAGGTGTCTTTCTCCAGTCTCTGCCTATATGTGCACATGGACACATGTACCTGCACACAAATGTGTATGTACACATAGCACATGTGAAAATAGAAAAGCAGCATCCTCTACGACTAAGCATCACATTCCAGTGTCTAATACCTTACTGTTTGTGCTGTACTCTAGTTCACTTACTGCCTCTTTGTCTCTAAATGACACTGCAGATCCCCACATCTTGGCTCATCATTCTTATGATAAGTATTTACTTTCTGCTATGGAATATAGGGCCTTGGGCTACTGAAGTCATTCTATCTTAACCCTGTCTTCTCTTCTGTCTCTCCATTATGTTTAAACCACTAGGTATTTGACCAGTTAGGTAATACTCTGCACTAACTCATTGTATGAAATCTCTTTAGACTTTCTCGATGGTCCAAATTTGAAACATGATAGCAATTTTTATTCTCTTGCATTCGAAAAGAATTCATGTTCAACATTTGTTGGGAGTGGATTTGCAGACTTATCAGTTGAATCTATTCCATTACTTATTTCCTATATCCTTGGTGATATTTTCCCATTTATTTTATCAGTTTTGAGAAAAAAAAGACATTAGAATTTCTGCTATCACATCTATTATTGCATGCGACTTTTGCTGGATTCATCAACATTCACATTGTAAATTTCAAATTCTTATAATTAAGTATAATACATGCACATAAGTTGTCTTATTCAGTCTGGTCTTCTGTCACTCAAAACTAATTTTTATCTGTAATTGTTAAAGCTTTTTATCTGATATCAGCTTGGCTTTCTTTGTTTTCTGTTTTCATGGGATATACTCTCTATCTCTTATTTTAAAACTGTGGTATTTTTTTATTGGCCATGTGCTTCTTACAATTTTAGCTTTGGCTCAAATACTTGATAGTTTTTTGTTTTTTTTTTTGGTAACTCACCATGGCAATCTTGGACTTCTATTTTTGTCCATTTATATTTTAGGGTTTTTTGTATTTATTTAATGTGTATGAGTGTTTTGCCTGTGTGTATGTCTATGCACCATATGCATACCTGGTGTGTGTGGAAACCAGAAGAGCACATCAGATTTCATGAAACTGGAGTTAATAAGGCTGTGAGCCACCATATGGATGCTGGAAATAAAACAGGAGTTCTCTTCGGGGCAACAAATCCTCTGAACCACTGAGCCATCTCTCTCCAGCACTAACCCACATATATTTTGTGTAAATACTCGTACGTTTGGTTAAATATATTATCACATTGTTTATTTTCTGTTTGTCCTCTGACCTTTTTATCTATTCTTATTGCTGCTGTCATTTTGTTGTCATCTTGTTGTCATTTTGAGATACAGCCTTATGCTTTGTCTCCAATGGGCTGGAACTCACTATGTAGTCCAGGTTAACCTTAAACTCATGATAATCCTCCTGTCTCAGCTTTCTAAGTACTAAGATATTAAGTATCACGTATCTGTCACCGTGTCTGGTTAATACTGTTTCTGAGTTGTTTTTTTTTCTCTCCTTCCTTGTGTTCTTTAAAAGTAACTTAACTTCAGGGATAAAATAACCTAAAAAGTCAAAATAGAAAGGGGAAACTCACGTAGCTTTTATGCATTGTGCATGTGAGATTATTGATGTAAGCATATGACACAATACAGCACAGAGGGCATAATCTGGTCCAACAGTGTGTGGTGAGTTTGTAGAGCTCACCACATTGGAGCTCTTGCACATTGCTGGTGTAAACACTAAAAGGTGCAGCCACTGTGAGGAAATAATGCAAGTTTCTTAAAAATGAGAATTACTATAGTTTTTACATAGACAATACAGCCCGCCAATCCTACTTCTCATTACGTATGCTAAAGAAGTGAAAACAAGAAGAGCTATTTGTACACTTTTGTCCATAGCTTTATTATCCACAATGGCTCCAAATGGCAGCAACCCAAATGTCCCTGTCGAGCACAACAAACAAGAAAAAATGTATGCACATACAATGGGATATAAAGCAGCCTTTAAAAGAACAGAAATACTGACACATGCTTCAACATGTCCAGACCTTAGAGACACACTGAATGAAATGAGCACACACAGACAGATGCTGAGGAGCCCCACTGATGGAAGACTCTTAGTGTAATTAAATTCACAGACACTAAAAGTGGCATGGTCGGCGTGGGGCATTGACACTGACAATGGTGGTGGCAGCAACCATGGGACTTAGTGTTGCACTGTCAAGGTCTTCATTTTGCTTTGTTTTTGAAAAAAGATGAAGACTGTTTGAGCGATGAATATCAATGCTGGCAGCACAAAGTGGCTTAAAGCCCCTCACGTGCACATTTGAAGATGCATGCCTGTATGCACATACACACACACACACACACACACATACACATACACACACACACACTGACTCTTACTGAGATACGTAATATGATTGTTGTGGGAATTAACTATTCTCAGGCTAAAGGAAATTCCATCTAACACACTGCCCTACACAGCCAACACCTGCTCTCAGTGGAATGTGGATATTCACTCAAAACACAAATCTGTTCACAGCCCTTCAAGAATGAAATTAAACATGTTTGGTTCATTGATTCTTCTTTCTACTTAGTTTACTTTTACAAGAAAAGCTTCGGATTATCAAGCGGAAATTCAGAGCAAGTGTGAAGGCTTTAATGGTAAAGTTCAAAGTCTTATGATAAAGAAGGCACTTCTGCATGCCATCAGAACCAGACGATTCCTTCATGAGTTTTTATAGCACTTTACAGCTATTATTTCCATGTTCATGCCACCCCTTGAGAAGAGTACAACTTAAGGCAATGGTCGATTTCCCCAGTATGAGCCCTCTCTCACCCCAGATTCCATGACTGGGAATGTCTGCATTCATCTCAGTCCCTGGCTAAAATGACGAATGCGTTCATGTTTTATTGTCCGAGACTCCTAAGCAGCACTACCCACAGCTGGTAGAGGTGCGGAGGCCTCTCCTGAGTATCTGGCAAAGCAGAAGGGAGAGTCTCAGTTCCTGGATTTTCATGAACAATTGTTAGAACAAGCAAACTAAGAGCACTAACTGAAGTAGGGTCCAGTACCATGTGAGGACCAACATGTCAGACAGCATTCCACCCATAGATCGGCTGCAAAGGGGAATTAGCCTTTAAAAAAGAAAAAAGAAAAATGATACTTATTTTCTCTTAAACCCCAAACATAAGAAAAAACTGATAAACAAAAATGAGAAATATTCATTTAATGCAGTTTTATACTAGTTCTGTGTTTTCAGTTGGCAAACTCAAGCTTTCCTAATAAAAATAGGCTAAGGAGAAAGCACTCAGGGGGCCAGAGTGGCTTAATTTAAACCATTAATTATTTTCAACAGGTTTTTGTTATGAAGAGAAAGTGGAAGACAGAGTAATTGGAACAAATACAGCAGTATATATAAAATAATAGAACCGGATTGAGGCAAAACATAGCACTCATATAAATAAGCTTATGTGGATTAAGCCTAACTTACAAGAACAATTTTAAGATCAGCTCATGATACAAAACTCAAAAGTAAGTTCTGAAAGCTAAAAATGAAGAAATGAAAACAAGCATGATGATACATGTCTGTAACCCTCAGAACTCAGGAGGCAGGGGTAGGATTGCAGTTTTGAGGCTAGTGGTATATTATAAAAAGAGTCTGTGTTCGGTTCGCTCTCTCTGTTAGTCAGTCATAAGTTTTAGGATGTTGGAATCAGTGTAGAACCCAGGTCCTAAGAAATGCCTAAGGGAAGAACCAAAGCCAAATGAAAGGAGACAGAAAGGAATAGTCACAGAAGCAGGTTATCCATGAACTAAAATTCAGAGCAGGAGAGAGAGAGAGAGAGAGAGAGAGAGAGAGAGAGAGAGAGAGAGAGAGAGAGGTGAGAATGCTTGAATGCTTGTTCTTTAAATAAAACTTGTTATTTAAGAAAAGGATCATAAGGCGGAGACCGTGCATGAAAACGCAGGAAAGCTACGAATCCATAGAATAAAAAATGACAGCAGAGAAACGTCATAAAACAAAGGGAATTTAAAAATCATGTAGGGTCTTTTGTCTTATTTTGTGCTAATAAATTGAAAGATCTAACTGAAATAAGCAATTTCCTAAGTAAAGACAATTCAGTAAACTTGGCCTTAAGAGATAGAGAGCATCAACAGACCAATTTGTGTGTAGAACACACTTAGTTATCAAAGCACAAAGTAAATTCTACCCAGACTTGCATGGCTCCATCGCCCCACATACACTTAAACTATTTCATATGTGCAGAAGTAAAACAAATTATTAACTCTCAAAGTATCCTCCTGAAACAAGTATGAGATGAATCTATTACAAAGCTGTCACAGGAAGGAAGGGATAGCCAGGTCTCACATGAGAAATATGTGTAAAAGTCATAGATAAAATCCAATCGACCTTATAATGAAGGAAAATCTATTTTAAAATTTCAAAGATGTTATAATAACATCAAATAAATTAATCTAGGGAAAAAATTATATTATCTCCATAGGGAAAAAAAGCATTCAATAAAATTAGACACTCAGACTTTGTTTAACAAAAATAAGAATTAATGAATTCTTGCTCGACATGACTCCTCTTCTCATGTAGATGTCCCTTTCTCTAACTCAGGAGAAAGGGAAGCAAGTGGGGAAGATGAACAAAAAAGGGTGGAAGAGATAGAAAAACCAAAGTCTTTGTCACTCTCCTAGATGGCTGATGGGAAATCCATCCCATAGAGGGCAACTGTCTGTGTCTAATTAAAATTCATAATCATTTACATGTAAATCCATTGTTCTAAATTCTGGAAACTTACCCAGAAGATACACCTTAACAAGTACAAAATATCACAGACAAAAAATTACTTTCTGTGGACCAGGAGTGATAGCATGCACCTTTAATCCCAACACCTTGGATGCAGAGGCAGGTAGACCTCTATGAGTCCAAAGCCAGCCTGCTCTATAGAGCAAGTTTCAGGGCATCAGCCAGGGCTGTAGGGGATGCACACACACACACACACACACACACACACACACGCACGCACGCACACACATTTATACCATTATTCATAGTAAAATAGTGGGGAAAGTCCAGTGTCTGTCCACAGAAGATTGACTGGATAAATTTCACACAGTAAGGGACAAGGAACTCAAAGACATGAAAAGAAAAAGCAAACACCTTTAACCTGCTATGGAGTGGTCCCCATGACATCCTGTTAGGTGGGGTAAAGATACTTCAAAGGGGTGCAAATGTTAAAACTGTATCTGCCAAAACCAAACAAGTTAGACTGAAATGCTTAAGAATGGGTACCAATGGCAGGATGCTGAAAAATGGCCAGACGTTGAAGATGAGGGACGCAGTAACAGCAAATGCAGTGTGCTCACCTACATGGACAAAGCCACTTCCAAACCAAGGGCACTACCATATTTGATTGTGTACTGGATCAACAAGAATGATTAGATATCTTTGGAAACCTTGACGGTGGACTGATACCATGTTTCTCCTCCTGTGAGGTCAATGATGTGGTTGAACAGGAAAGTGCTATGTTTTTAAGAGATACATGCAAAGCTACAGCTAAGACTCAAATAATTCAGGAGAACAAGGCATAGCTGTAAGTGGCGGGCCGAGCAGCCGGCACTCCGATACTCACTATGGCTTGGGTTCCGTTATTTTGCAGATTTAAATTATTCGAATAAAAAGTTGAGAGACAAAGGGAATATCCAAGTAGGACATGTTTATTATTCTTCAGAACTGGGATTCACATTCTAATAATGATTTCTAAGAAGTGCATTAGTCATCGTAGCTGAATAAACATGTATTACTCATCTGTTATACTATTTGTACAGGGAGACAGAAGAATCTAGTTCAGTTGCTAAGGAATATAGTGGAGGAAGAAAAGAATCATGGGAAAACATGATTAGTGTTCTATATGAAGTTTGGTGATATCTATGTGTAATAATTGTGTTGTATATTCAAAAACCTTTGAGACTTCTCATTACAAAGACATGTCACTCTTGTTAGATGCTTTTCTAGAGACTGTCATTTCGTCTAAAGGTTCAAAACCTAAGACCAAAGTCTAAGTTCAGTCAAGAGTAGTATATCTCTTGATGGTGTTTCTGCATTGAATTCTTCCGTGCAGAAGTGAGGTCAAAGGAAACACTGAAGAATGAATTAATAACTAGATGCAGGTAGTTAATGCCCCAAATGTGTGGCATTATTTACAAACGTTTGCAAGAAAGAACATACAAAAAGAGGGGGGCAGGATGCTGCTTTTGAGGACTAAAAGAAGGACAGTGTTGCTGAGGGACAGAAAGCTCAGAATGATGTGCAAGAAGAAACAGGTAGAGAGACAAAGTCTATGAGCTTCAGATCTGAGTGCTCAGTGCAGATCCTCCCTCAGTATTAGCATATTAACCACAAGGGGGCGCCCAAAAGCCGGTACCGTCTAGGCGCTGCACCTAGACTACTGTCTCTATTGCTTAGATTAATAGGAAACCATCCCAGTAGCCTCCTGCTCATGCACGTACATCTATCTCCCTCTGCCAGCAAAGCAACAAAACCAAAACTAAAGTGACTGAATTCCAAGGTGTTGTCACCACACCCCCAATGCAACACGTGTTTAAAACTTCTCCTTTGCTGTAAAGCAATTCAGCTGCCTGTTCACAAGCGGTCCATCATCAGCCATCAGCGCCATCATCCTGCCTCCCTTCTTCAGTTCGAAAATTTACTCTTTGCCTTCAACTTCTGAACGGTTTATTTTCTAAGACTAAACTCTGTCTACGTCAAAAATGTGGGAATTGTTTTGTTTTGTTTTCCCTAGACTGCATTGATGCTGGCCAGTGTCCTTAAGGGTTATGCGTGGCTCCAAGACATTTATAAGTAAACTCAGGAACCAGGGGTGGTGGTAAACGATTGGGAGGCAGAGAGGCAGGAGGGTTGTATGTTTGAGAACAGACTAGACTACACAGCCAGACCCTGTTTATAAACAAACAAACAAACAAAACCCATCTCAGCATGTGTGAGCAGTACAGCAGGTTTTTTGGGTTTTTGTTTTGTTTTGTTTTGTTTTGTTTTGTTTTGTTTTGTTTTAGGGTTGGTTATCTGGGTTTGGTTTGGTTTGGTTTGGTTTGGTTTGGTTTGGTTTGGTTTGGTTTGGTTTGGTTTGGTTT
>NW_021604599.1:9779086-9818313 GCF_004785775.1 Grammomys surdaster | reverse complement strand
TTGGTTTGGTTTGGTTTGGTTTGGTTTGGTTTGGTTTGGTTTGGTTTTGGAAACAGAATTTCACAATGTAGCCCAGGCTGAATTCAAATCTGTGTACCTCTTGCTTCAGCCTCTCCAGTGCTTGGATAACAGTCACTGCTTCACTCAGTCTCACTAATACTTGTTTTGATAACCTGGATAGGAAAAACATCCATATAAGAATCCCGGGTTATGTCTCTTTCTTTGCAACTATGTCTATTAACTACCCAGCATTCTTAAATTCAATCAGAAGGCACATGCTTACTGAATTGGTTATATACACAGCTCAGACACTGGGGCTCACTTCTGAGTAGGTCCTAGGGTTCCCAATCCACATCACTTAGCCTAGCCTGGACTCTTGTCCTCAAGACTAGAGAGCTCTGAAACTGGCTTTGGATTCTAAAAGTACTAGTTTAAAAAAAAGTATTCGGGCACCCTCCCATGAAACACCTTTTAAGCCTCTTTTACACCCACATGATACCTGATACAATGCAAAACGACTAGGAAGAACTGAGGAAATTTGACTCTTTATATTTGAAAATTGCCCCCTTTGTAGTCTGAATTTCTTGAAGTCTTTTCAATAAGGAAGGGCATTTAACTATTCTCTAGCTGTCACTGTGCTCATAGAAACAAATGCATGATATTATCCATTCCTTCTATAGATCTGGAAAAAAATGATGGGTTGGAGGATAGAGACACTTATTTGGTTCTAAGAATATGTTTATTCTGTGAACACTAATGAAAAAATAGTAAAAATGACCACATGTCACCTCTCAGACTGAGGTGACCCTGCTGACTAGAAAGCAGATACCTATTTTGTTGCTGAATTCTCTAACAGCTACAAGCATCTGAACATCCTAATGAATCCAAAGTCTGGAGCTGCTCCCTTTGTGGCTGTTGGTGATTGTTATTTAAATAGCAAGCCCAGTTTAATTGACTCCAAAGGTAATCAGACTAGACACATTTTGGGTGTTAACAGCCAAAGGAGAGGCAAATAAATTAAAAGGAAAAAAAATCTGAATTTCTCTAGATCCCAATGAAAGTACGAAAATGTTCATTCTGTTGTATGTACATATTTTAAGACCCATCTTTCACTTGAAACCATATGTTGGGGGATTGCTTTTATACCTGGGGATGGATCTGAAACCAACATTGGTATTTTCTTTCCAGATCCTAGCAATCCTTCAAAATGGCTAAGGAAAGAAAACAATGACTAAACTGAGGTGGAATTCAACATTTCAGCCTGAATATTCAGCCAAGCCAAATCTTCAGGCTCTGAATTAATAAACTCATTCCGTTTGACTTGATTTTAGGGTCACATTGAGCCAAAACCAACTTCCGGGGCTTGGATTCCTTGCTTTGAACTGAACAGAGGGCTGCTTACTTGTTCCCAGTGCGAATACATTATGCTGAGTGATGGCTTCCTGTTTGTCCTGGAGGGGCTTCCCTGGCCTGAAAAGAAGTCACAATTTGGGTCAGCTCTCTCTGCAGGGGCCATTCCTGACAGCTTTCTTGGGATAAATGAGATCTGAAACATGAGGCTTTCAGTACATGAGATGGGCTTGGCACAAGCCCCTGCCTCTCTGCAGAGGGCTCTGACTTTGAAAATGGCCTGCAGGATGCCATTTTTCCCCCCAATCCAAAGGGACTCCTGCTGAGGCATCCTACAAGGAGGTCCACGTGCTCCCGAGACCCAAGGCAGTGCTCCCCACGTGGATATATTAGGTGCCTGTGGGAGGACTGCCCAGAAACTGTTGTACCTTCTTCTGAAATGACAATGCAAGGTGCTGAGAGGGTAAAAATAGTCCTGGATCAACACATGAGTCAATGGCTGTATTTAACCAATCTTCTGTTAGGGAACAAAAAAAAATCTTAAAATGCCACCATGCTGAAAATAACAGGCAATTAACGCACACGGAACCCATGATATGACTTGTGGCAGCCTAGTGTACTCCAAAAGCCTCCTTCTTGGAGAGATAATTGCACGGGGTTTCCAGTCTTTAACTTCCCCTCAGGTTACCTACTGAACTCTTTACTTTTTTACATTTGAGAAGCTTAGATTCACCCAGGGCAATACTACTACTGCCTGTCAATTTTGATCATTTTCAGAAAAAAAGAATAAGTGCCTGGTCCTGCTAAAGTCTTAGGATGCTAAAATCTGAAATAGGCTATTGCCTGAATGATTTAGAAAGAGAAAGTTGGTGTCCAAAGACAATATTCAACATCTTGGAACAATTAATTCAAGGGACAGCACACCTGCATACTACTTCAGGTGTGATGGACAGCCAATTACCAGGTCTCCGCCAAATTCTTGATCTCTAGAGAGGCTCTGCTGGGGCAAGGAGATTCTCTTTCTCATCTTGCCTGAGTGTCCTCTTTGCAACCTACCCCAGAAAGGAAGCTATAATTAAAGGAAAATGCAAAAGCCATCTTGAAGTGACATTGAACAGGACCAGAAGCCTAAGGGAGGTGGCTACTGCCCCCAAAGGAGGAGGGTGTAGTTCCTAGACCATGCTCTATAAATCTGTTTGCCCACCAGTACCATTTCTTATATACATTAGAGTGTGATAACAAGCTACAGCGAGTATGGAAATGGTGGACGTACTGAGTAAACTTGGAGGGGTTGAGTAGGAAGAAAAGGAAAGTAGTGCTTTAAAAGGTAAACCTAGAACCTTGAAACTATGTTAGTGAAATGTGTGTTTCCAAGAGCTAGAATCTTAGGTTCAATGGTATGTAATGTATCTGTATAGGAATGTAAATAGTCAGAAGTACATTGCTTTTGATAATGCATATTCCATGACAGGTAAAGAAGGCATTCTTGTCAGACCAACCTAAGACAGGCTCAGTCTTGTTAATGAAACAAAAAAGAGAGAGAGGAGGAGAGCCTTTGGGGCTTCTTGGTAAGAATCTGACATGGGCCAAAGACAAGGAAATGGGCAACTTGGCAGGAATATGACATTGGCCAAGGACAAGGAAGTAGGCTTCAGGCAGGAATCTGACATTAAGCTAGAACAAAGAAGTAATTTCAGGTAGGAATCTAAATCTTCAGCTAGAACAAAGAAGTAATCTCAGGCAGGAACTTAAATATTAGGCTAGAAAAAAGAACTAATTTCAGACAGGAATGTAATTTTAGGCTAGAACAAGGAAGTTGGCTTCAGACATGAAAATGACCTTGGGCTAGGACAGGGAAGTAGGCTCAGATAGTTGATCATCTTGATAAGCCCTTAGAAACAGTGATCACAGGAGTGTTCACGTAATTGGGTTTATTGCCTTGCTTGTTCTTTGACTATCTGTGTTTATTGTTTTGCTTGTTCCTTGACTATTTGCACCTATTGTATTGCAAGACCATCAACCTAGAACTGACCTTAATACATGTATATAATCAAAATGATATAAAAGCATAAAGGAGGGGGGATGGGATAGGGAGTTCTAGGAAGGGGAAATGGGGAAAGGGGATGACATCCGTATTGTAAATAAATAAAGTACCCAATAAAAAATTTAAAAAACAACAAACAAACAAACAAAAAGGAATGTAAACAGTCAGAAGCTGGAGAAGGAACAAACTGGAAGATAGTAGGAAGGAAAGGACAGAGAAGAGAATTTTTAGGTCAGTGAAGTGGTCCTGCATGATAAGCCATGGTGGCTGACATGTCTTTCTATATAACCCGTGTAAAACACAAATACCAACAGCAATCACTAGGGAAAACTATGATGACATTGAATGATTGCAGATTCATAAAATGTCACAAGTGTTCACTGTAGGGGGAGACATAGGAAGTGGAATGGGCCCTGTGTGTCTAGGGACAGGATATATTAATGGGGAACCTCTGTACCTTCTATGCTTTGCACGAATCTAGCAGAATCATTAAATATTAGTGAAAGTGATACAAATGCAATCTCACAAAAGTCAGTCTTTCCGATATACAAAAGTTAAGATATACCATCAGAGCAAAGTATGTAGAGTATGCAGACAGAAAGCAGGAATGAAATGGAATGCTTTTGTAACCCAAGAACAATAGGAACAGGCTTGAAGATATATGGGCAAGATATTTTGTGTTACTGACTGGGCTGGAGGATAGAGACATGCTACTGTGAAGCTTGATCGTCTTATTGGGATCCCCAGGAAATAAAAAGTGGTGAAATGTCTTATGGAAACTCATTGGAAATCTGTCAAATTAACTACAGTGTGAGCCATGAAGATCTCTGGTTTTAAACATAAGTTCGGTGCTCTGCTAAGTAAGCCAGTCTCTGTTCTTATGGGGAAGAACAAAAGGCTTGTGAATTCTTCCCCAATTTACTACATTCCCTCAATGTTTGAAAAGGTTGCAGTAAAGAATGTGAAAGAGGTCAAAAAAGGTAGGAGGAAATGAAAGAAAGCCTTAAGACTGGTTAATATAAGACTGGTATATAAAAATATATCATGGGCTATGCTGGAGAAACAAAAGGAGTCATAATATTAATTTTGAGTTCTTTCACTGGCAAGGCATGTTGTCTGTCAGGCATCCAAAGATACCAGCACCAAACCATGGCCCACAGCACATTACAGGTAATAAGCTGATTTTGGCCAGGCAGAGAAGCCCTATACTACTCATAGGAGAAGCGAGGGTCAAACTTCCCTATTAAAGTCATATTTGTGTATAATTTGAAGTTTGTTACTTCCCAGAAAGAATGAAAAGCTTTTAAAAATCTCCTAAACCTTTATATCTACCTCTGAGGACCAAATAGCTTCAAAAGAAACTATGCCCCATGTTGCTAGTAACTTTGAAATTCCAGATGGCAAATGTTAAAGCTCTGGGAATTATTAAGCCAGATTAAGTCTGAGTTAACAATTCTACAGACTACAGTGTGAGCTGAAGCTACAGTTGAAATAAAAAGATAACACGTCAGAAGTGGCTCAACTCATAAGAGCACTGGCTGTTCCAAAGATGACCCAGATTTAGTTGCCAGTATCCTCATGGTGGCTCACAACCATCCATAGCTCTAGTCTCAAGCAGTTTGATGCCTATTCTACCTGCCACTGGTATTAGGCAATACATAGTATGTATACGTACATAAGTATACGTACGTACATACGTACGTGTACACACACACACATATATATGTTAAGAAAGTTTTAAAGGTGCAAAGAAAACAAAATAAACTATTAAAACACAAAATAGTCTGTGAGTTGATTCAAAAATTGAAAACTCATAGAGCATTGAACATTCATAGATTTAGCTTTGTATTTCAGACAGGGATTCCCTGTTGGTCTTGAATGTAATCTGAGTGCCACATCCATGGATGTGGATGAAAGTGTGTACCAAACATTCAGTATCCAAGCTTGTTTTAATCAGAAGTCAAGACATGCATATGAGTATCTTGTTCATTTGGTTTGACTTTTGGATCTTTTTGAACCTTGGTCATAGATAGAGCAGGTCTTTTAGTGTCATTAAAAGACACATGAAGAACACTTTATTAGTAAATTTGGAACCTCCAATTGGAAAAATGGGTCCATGTATTCTATCACCTATGTCTTAGCCTTCAAGTAGACTGAACAAGGTGAGTTAATGTCTGTAGATCATAGTATTCCACCCCTTAAAATAATGTGCAGAATTCTAGTTTTGCATAAATCTGAATATGTTCTCAGGTTTTTTCTGGAGAGAGGAAATTGTCAGCCACTCAAAATTACATGGGCCTGAAAAGGTTCAGAGAGGCCTTTTATTAATTCAACAGCTCTGAGCCTTCAATGGGTAAAACTCTAGATTCTGTGATTATAGAAGTAAATAAGAAGCAGTAATTGCCTTTTAAGCAGTTCTCCATCCACTGGGGAAAACAAGCCTAAGCCAATTTGAAAAATGCATCTGCATTACAGTAAAATAACACATAGAGCTAATGGATCCAGGGAATTGCAGAAAGAAAGTGACCGGAAATGGTGGCAATTAGGGACCAAAGTTAGGATGTCAAACGATGGTAGCCAAGTGAACTTGAGCCAAGAGTTAAGTAAGTATGCATGTATGTGCATCTGGATGTATGGGGAAGACTCCGCTAGGTTTTACAGGGCTTTTCTTTTTTGAGCACTTACTTTTTAAGACCCTGGCATGCTGTGTCCACCTATCATCTTTCCCACACATACAGAAAGATGCTAAGCATGTCTGAAATAGCTAATTCAAATGGCTGTGATGGTGGCATTGTGAAGAACCAGGCAAGCAACAGCTCACTCGCTGTTAGACTCTGCCACAGCCTAATGAAGAAAAAAGGTCAAAATGTCCTACCAGATAGTTTTGGTAACTGTTACAATGGCCCAAGATGTGCAAGGGTGACAAATTGAAAAAAATGAATAATAAAAGAATCAATCCTGCTATGTATATCACTCCTGAGTATACGCCCCAAAGATTCCATTTCTGCATACCACAGAGGTCCTTGAACAACAATGCTAATTCCAGCACTACTTACAGCAGCTGCACCGTTAAATCAGCCTAGGTGTCTGTCAACAGACAAATGGATTTAGAAATCAGTGGTGCTTGGTCACAATGGAATTTTATTCCACCATAAAGAATGAAAATATGCCATTTTCAGGAAACTGGAGATAACCGGAGATCATCATAAGAAGTGAAATAAGTCAGATATGAATCAGATAAATATTGTGTGTTTTCTCACATTTGTGGATCCTAGATATTATATAGATACATAAAATCATATATGTGTATAGGATATCAAGGTAGAAGGAAGGTGTTTATGCAGATGAATTAGAATGATGGGAGGGAGAGAGAATGATGGGTAAATATGCTCAAGTACCTGATAGATTTGTATAAAAGTGTCTCTTGACACCTATCACTATGACATTGAGTATATGCAAATGAAGAGAAATAAATAGATCAGTGTCTTTCAGTTTGGA
Organism: Grammomys surdaster; assembly: GCF_004785775.1. Lineage (NCBI taxonomy): Eukaryota > Metazoa > Chordata > Mammalia > Rodentia > Muridae > Grammomys > Grammomys surdaster. The sequence goes on along the minus strand of NW_021604599.1, from coordinate 9,811,421 downwards.
GTCCAAAATAATAAGCGTTTTATAAATGGTGTGAGTAATCAGGTAGTGTGCACACTTCCAGGAAAAGCAGGAGTTAAACGCAGAGAGTGAGCCTTCCCTCTTCCACTTCTCGTCTGACCTAGAGAAAGCTTGAAATGTTGGTTTTAATGTGCTCCTGATTAAATGCACCTGGTATAGACAGTTCAGAAGGTTGGGGCCTCTAACCTTAGGAAATGCTGACTTAAACAAAATAGCACCTATGTGTTGTGAGCTGTATTATAGAGACAGATAGGCTAATTATCAACCAAGTATAAGGCAGGAAAATGATAGAGGCAGGAAGAGGCAGGAAGAGAGTGGAGAGGGGAGACAGAAAGAGGACAGAAAGGAGAGAGGGAAAGAAAAAAGAGGAGAGTCTGTGTCATCTAAGCCTGTGTACTCTGATTTCTGCAAAGTGTCCTTGTGCCTTGGTGACTGCTCATCTCAAGTGTCTCCCATGGGACCATGAATCACCTGTGCACATACTAAACAGAGATGGAGAACACACACTCCAGGAAACAAGGGGAGGTTTAGAGACACCTTTCCTGAAGGGGCTCCAGGTTTCCTATTGATTAGTGGGGATAAATAAATTGTCTACCATTTCTTTGTTTCTTCCATGCAAAGTGGCTCAAGGTTTATTACATAGGATGAGCAGAGAAAGCCGACTCAGCAGGACTACAGCTAATGTAGATGTTTAGTGGCAGGTTGCTGGAAACAGCAATACTTTACCCCTGGATGCTGAATAAGCTTGTGAAGTTTCCTGGAGGGACTAAGGTGGTCTGGAAAAGGAAAGGGAAAAATAATGAAGAGGAATAATGTCCCTGGAGACTATAGACACCTGCATTTACCTGCTAGAGAGCAAAAGACAGACTCAGGAAGCACGAGACATCTTGTATCCAGTTTTTAGAAAGTCAATGAAATGTAAATTATGTGTGAAGATCTTTGGAGAGAGATCCAAAGGTGAGAAATAAGGAATAAAGCCCAGTCAGGTAGATCTCAAGCTAGGAGTCATTGTGGTACATAATCACAGGCTTATACATCAGTTAGGTACATCGTCTAGGCCTGTGACACTACAACTAATGATTAGCACTGAACACTATGATGATTAGCTGATGTGTTATGAACATGTCTTCTGCATTAGGTATCGGGCTTTATGCATTATAGACTTGAGTCTTGTCAAAGAGTTAGGGAGCCAGTACTGGCATGAGGATTTTAACTTGGGTCTACTTGACTGTGTTTGCATTCCAGTGTCTTTCCCTGTTGAACAGATGCTCTGATCTATCTTCCTTCCAGGGGGTGTGGTAGACCTGGTATCAGTGAATAGCTCTCATTTCCTCTCTTTCTGACTCCACTCACTTGTGTTGATTCAAAATCAGGATGCTCTCTATCAGTGTATGTGTCTGGGTCCCCAGTGGTGAGTTCTTGGAGTTTGCTCATGCTTCATGAGGTACAGAATGAATTCCATCCAGCCCAATTAGACAAAGCCATATCCACCACTCCTCTGGAGACCTGGCTCTGCATGGCTGTGCTGGTCATGGATGGCCTTTACCCATTACCTTGTAAGGCCGTCTCTGCTACAACTCTCAGATTCTCATTCTTCATCCTTATCTTTGTTCACAGCTCTAGGCTTGCATCTTCATTTGGATGTCTAAAACAGAACTCTCAATGTTTCACCCTAACCTTGGCCATCCCAATATCATCTTGGTCAGTGACATTAGATGAGTAACCATTTAACATTTATTCCTCTTTCATGCCTACCCCAACAGTCCCTTTAATATTGTTCATTTTACCTCAAGAGTATCTATAGATCCTAGCCATTACTATCACAATAAGCATAACTTATTAACAATAAGCATACAAAACTGCCATCCAGTTCACACCTGGACTCCTATAATTATTCCAACTGGACGCCAGCCTCCATCCTACAATTCGTTTTTCAACACTAGGGTCCTTGCAAGCATCCCAGCTGGTGGGGAAACAGTTCATGTGAGGTCAAGTTAGCACGCTTTAGCAGATGCCGGGACCAAAACTTTCAGAATCTGACCTCTTAGGTCTTATTTGCCTTACACATTTAGGCACATAAAACTTTGGGGGAAAGTCTCCACATGGCAATGACCACAGCAAAGCTTCAGGAACCGCTATATCAAAACTCCCTTGCAAAGTAGCAAAGCACCTCTGCCCTTCACAAGAAGAATGACTTTCACTGACTGCTAAACAGAACTCAGGGTAAGGGTCTAAGGATGAAGGATTTATAATAAACCTAAGGGTAGATTCAACTGATGGAGGACACAAGGTATGTGGGATCTCTTTCGTAACGATGGGTTCTATTCACTGAGAGATAAAACTTGGGATTAGGGAATAAACAGTGCTCAGGATTTTGGGGTACCCAGTTAAAGGCTGGCTCCATAGGTTATCAAAGGTCACCAGGTTGTTAGACAACATCTACCCTAGCCTTCGAGGTGGACAGACAGGCATCAGTCTTTTTATTCCCTTAAGGAAAAACAAGACCGAGTTTATAACAATTCTAATACGTTCTGTAAGCTGTGCCTTCTACAGTTCCAATTGCTACTTGTATAAGTTTTAGGAAATTTTGATAAAGTCAACCTGTCCTATTTAAAAGCCTTCTAGTGGCATCCTACTACATTAGTAGAAAAAAATAGTTCAAATTCTTTGTAGTAGTTGACTGATCAATGGCAGTCTGGCCCCAGGTCTTCCCAGGCTTCCTGAGCCACTGCATCCCCTTCCTCCTGCTCTCTGGGTACCAGCACCTACCCAGCCTTAAACATCCTGCACATGATTCTCTTGGATGTTTGTTTGGGTTTCCCATTCCTCTGCCTAAAATCATATTCCTTCATTTCTTCCCACAGCAGGATATTTCTTAACGGACAGGTCTCATGTCAAAAATCATCTCTTCAAGAAACATTCCCTGACCCACGATGGCTCTAACTCCATGGGTCCCTGGGTTGACGCTTTCAGTAATAGGTTCTACTTATTCAAATGATCTTTTTCTCATAGTTATTATTTATTGTCTTAGTTAGCCATTTGTTATCTCAGTCATATGTAGCACACACCTTCTAGAACGGCACTCTCGGTATGGCTCTCATTGCCATGGAGCCACAATGGCAGCTAAATGAACTAAAATCAGTTCAAAGTTCACTTCCTCTGTCATGCCAGTCAGATGCCAAGTGTTTCTACTCATGCGTGACTAGCAGTGGCTGTATGGCACCAGGTAAGAGTGGATAACATCCACCAATGGGAAAATTTATATTGGAAGGTGCTATTGTACACCTATCTTAGAAAACCCCTTCTAGAGCAAGAATTCTAATTTGAGGGTAGGTACCATAGGAATCTTTCGCAATCTAGAAAGCCTCTGGTCTTCTTTCCTAGGAGAAAATAAAAATAGACAAGATTTCAAAGAAAACCAATTACTCAGAAATAGTTATCAAAATCAGAAAATAAACCTATGCTTATTTACTAACTCATTAAAAACTGGATCTAACATCAAGTCCAATAACTATCATAATGTGGATTGGTGAGAGACACAAATGAATTGAGTCTATTTGCTAGCATTGGAATGAGACAGAGATATCTGTGATTTGGTTCGGTAGCAAGGGCAAAACCGTGCATTGCAAATAATAAATACTAAAGTTTGTCTCCACCCATGATAAAAGAAAATTGTAAGTTCCAGGTAAGAATTAGTAAAAATAAATATAAAATTTTCATCTAAGTTTAAGGACCACAGAAATCCACCATGGATCTAGATTAAGAACCTCTCTGAGAAGTATGCAAAATGAACTTTGAACTTGCAGACTAGGAGAGAATGGATGTGCAAGTGGTGAGGCTTGAAGACACAGAAAGCTGTTAGCTCTTGCCTACTTAGGTAAGAGGTGAAGAGCCTTGTATTGAGCTCTTAATTTAAATCCAGTGAAGCAAGTGTTTATCTTCAAAAAGAACCTCGAAAAGCAGTTATGTACTTTGGCATGGATCCACTGGTAATCCTTCATAATGGGTACACACTCAACGTTGCTCAAGACACAGACTGATTGGCAAAGCTTCAGGATGTACAAGCCCTTGAAACACAGTGTCGATTGTTTTCAAAACCCATTTAGAACACCGTGGTAAGAAAACTGAGTAATTCTACGCTCTGGTTCACTAGGGAGAAAAAAACCAATCCCTCTCGTGTATTTTAACCATGTGTACCTATGTGCACACACAGTTTTAAAATTCAGGCCGCCACTGAGAGTAACACATCGCCCAGGACCAAGAGGTTTTCCTGCCCCATTAAAATCCTAGCAGTTGGGGCTAAGTATCTAAAGATTCGTTATAAAGAAACAAGTTTCCAGGAAATCACCTTCCAAGACACATTTATCTCACAAGTACAACTGAAAGCCTCTGTCTTGTAACAAACTCCTAAGCTGTACTACCTATTTTATAGGTGTTAGTGTACAGGCAATTACACAGGCCTACCTTCAGAGACCTGGCAGCTACTTAGGTCATGACCTGACAGGTGCAACAAGTGTGTACAGAGAATAGAAGAACCTGTCTGCCACCTCAGTTCGCTCTCTATTTTTGGTATTCCTCCTCTTCCCCACCCTGTCTCCTCTCCCCGCCCTCACAGCACCCAGCGATCCCCCTCTCTCTCCCTCTCTTCACCCCTCTCTCTATCCTCATGGCTCTCTCGATGTATCCCCCCCAGTTCCTCATTCCTCTCCCCTCCCCCAGCAACCCTCTTTTACATCAGATCTGTTGCACTTCTCAAGTACACCTTAATCAGGCCCAAGGATACCCCTCACTGTGCTATATTTCATAACAGTGGGGCCTTGTTGAGTTTTCTAAACTTCAGGCAGAAGTTTTAAAGAAGGTTCTCACCATTCTCGCTTTTATTACCAATAGCTGTGGTGAGAACAGGGGCGATATTTGGAGAGTATAATGCTTTGAGTAGATTTCTGGCTATAGGTGCTTTGCATTTCCACCCTGGGTATTTGCCTCTCAGAGCAGAGATAACATGTTGTGACAGAAAGGCCCTTCATCTTCTCCCAAACAGTGCACTTTGCATGCATTGGCTGAGAGAAGCTGTGTGTCTCACCTCAGAGTAGTCAAAGCAATATATTCACAACCTGCAGATCACAATTTCTGGGATATGAAGCCCTCCACTTATGAGCTAGGTGTTTGGGGCCAGTTATTTGAATACTCCATCACTCACTCACTGCACAAAGGAGGTTGGGGTGCACATTATAGTACCTCTCTTAGAGAAAGACTCTCACAGTTGAGAAAATTAGGACTACTCAAATGCCCAGTCAGAACATCACCCATAAGTAAGTGCTTAATAAAAGTTAGAGTTTATTATTTCCATCAACAGGGAAAACACACATGGCTTCTCACACAAAGAGAGACTCCTATCAAGAGTTAATTTAGGTTATAAAAAACCATTGTGTTTTTATTAGAGGTGACGTCCATGAAGCCTAGAGACATGGATAGACCCTGGCTGAATGTCCGACTACCTAGTCCAAAAAAAGAAAAAGGAAAAAGGAAAAAGAAAAAAATCCCAGTCAAATAGGATTTAGCTTGAGCAGTAAAGATTACTTCTCCAAGTCACTATCAGAAAGGACAAAGAGTGGCTACCCCTGTCCCGAGAACCACGAAGCAGAGCTGAGGAAAAAGGAAATTGGCAGCTGCAACCAGGGAGAAAGCTCTTCACAGTTGCAAACCTTTAGGGATTGCTCTTAACCACATCGAGGGGTCATTCCCTGTTATTTCTAGAATCTTAGCTAAGCCGGCGGCAAGGGGGACAGAGAATGTTGCACTGTAGGGCATTTTTAACAAATGGAGAGAGATGGAGTGAGAGAGCTGTGCATTTCTGTAGTCCTTGGTGGTATGCCGAGAAAGTAGGAATTCTGTTCCTCCTTCCATTTGCCCCTCGGAAGATTAAAAACTGTCACTTCTTATCCATGTTATAGATAGAAGCTTCGGTATTCTGTCAAAAGTCAAGGAACTTCTTTTCCAAATAATATTACCATTTAAAATATAAACATGCAGCTTCATTGTGTACATAGCAGATACGTCCTATCAACATGGATCAAAGTATCATGAATTTATGAATCTAGACATTTAAAACAAGGTCAACTAACTGCTGCAGTTTGGTAGGTCAGAAGTCTTACATAATCAGGTTCCATCCATGCTGTTCCCAAGCTATCAGCAGTAAAGCAACTGCCTAGGAGGCATGAGGTCCCAGGTTCAATCTATAATACGAAAAAAAAAATCAAGGAATGGGATAGCTACTTCCTCCTTCCTCTTGTAGGGGACCAAGTAGAGGATTGACTTAAAGGTTCAAGTAGTAAAAGATTACAGTGAGTTATTTTGTGTTGTTACAAATATTTCTTTTTGCTTAGAGGGTTAAACTATTGCCTTAGTTACTGTTCTATTCCTGTGAAGAAATATCATGATCAACAAATGATATCTATCTAATCTATCATCTATCTATCTATCTATCTATCTATCTATCTATCTATCTATCATCTATCTATCTATCTATCTATCTATCTATCTATCTATCTATTCCCTGTGGGGGTGGGGGGAGTGAGACAAGACATCTCTATATAGCCCTGTCTGCCCTAGTACTCTCTATGGAGATTAGGCTGGCCTTCAACTTAGAGATCCCTTTGCCACTGCCTCCTGAGTGATGAAATTAAAGGCAAGTGCCCACACACACATCTGACTAACCTAGGCAACTCTTACAGATGGAAGCACTTGATTGAAGGCTTGCTTACAGTTTTAGAGGGTTAATCCATGATCATTCTGGTGGGAAGCAGACAAACATAGTTCAGGAACAATAGCTGAGAGTTTTACATCCTGATCCACAGGAAGCAGGCAGAGAGAGAGAAAGACACAGAGAGAGAGACAGAGACAGACAGACAGACAGACAGACAGACAGACAGTCAGAGACAGGGCCTAGCATGGGCTTTAAAACCTTGAAGCCCACTCTCCAGTGATATACCTTCTTCAACAAGGCCAAACCTCTTAGTCTTCCCTAAGTAGTCTAGCAACTCATGACTGAGTATAATAGATAAGCCTATGGGGGCCATTCTCATCCAAAGCACCACAGGTACCTTTGTCTTACATGCTGTTCACTAGAGACTGAGCTCAGACCTAGGGATCTCTCTGAGCCCTTTATACATGACATCCCAAGGCAATTTTTGAAGAGATAATGGCTTCCTTCAAAGCTTGCCTGAGTACTTCTTACTTCCTTGTATGCAACCAGAAAGAGGAGTTGCTCTTACCAATCTTATGAGATCAGACCAGTCTATAAATTCATCTTCCTTTCTGATGAGCAATGGGTGGGACATCATAAATAAAGTTTGTCACAGACAGAACTACCTAGATTTATGTTTAATGGATTATCAAATGATTTTGGAATCTACCTACTAAAATATTCATGTACAAAGAATATATTGGAAACTCCCCTAACATATTCAGAATAAAATGAATGCTAAAGGACTGAGTTCCTCGTCAAGAGTAGTTGGTGTCAGAAATCTCATATTAATTAGTTTTCTTTCTCTTAGATTTTTGTTGTTGGTGGTGATACTTTGGGGGTTTTGGTTTTGGTTTGTGGTTTTTTTTTTGAGACAGGGTTTCTCTCTGTAGCTTTGCCTGTCCTGGAGCTCACTCTGTAGACCAGGCTGGCCTCTAACTCAGAGATCTGCCTATCTCTGCCTCCCAAGTACTTGGATTAATAGCATGCCACCACTGCCCAGCTGGAATAATTGTGTATGTGTATGGAGGTCAGAGGACAGCTTTTGCAAAATGAATTTTGCTCTCTACCTTCTTGAGTGAGGGTCTCTCTTGTTTCTGTTGTTGTTCCATGCACCCCCTGGCTAGCTGGCTTAAACATCTCTGGTCCATTTTCGCCTCTATCTCTGTCTTCACCTTTGGAGTACTGAAATTAGAGATGTAAGATTTTCGTATGGGTTTTAGGGATAGAACTTGGTCCTCAGATTTGAGAGCTATGGTGGTTTCGATGAGAACAGTTCCTACAGGATCGTGTATTTGAATAATTGGTCCCTAGTTGGTGGAACTACTTGGGAAGGATTAGGAGATATGACCCTGTTGAACAAATTACGTCAGGATGAAAATATGAAGATCAGTTGGGGTCTTAAAACGTTCAGGTCACTTACTCTCTGCCTCAGGGTTGTATCTCAAAATGTAAGCTCTCAGCTACTGCTCCAGTGCCATGACAGCCTTCGTGATACCAGGTTCTCTTACAGTCAATGGATTCTAATCTTCTGAGACTATAAAAGTGATAAACACTTTCTTTTTAAAGTTTTCTTGGTCTTGGTGCCTTATCACAACAATTTAAAAGGGGGAGGGGCAGAAAGAGACTGGTGCTCTTACCCACTGAGCCATGTCCCTGGCCCTGGTTGGTTTTCTTTTATGCTTTTGGGGGGGGGCGGGGAGCTAGCATAGTCAGGAACTAAGATCACTTCACGTAGTAGGGAGGCACTCATCCATTGAGCATTGAGCTCCTTTCATGCTACTAATTGAGCAGCACTTCCATTTTACATGTGAGGCAATAGAGACTGGAGGACTTTTAAGTGAAGGATCTTAGATCACACTACTTGAAAACAACAGGCAAGATTTCTTGTGATGGTATCTGACTCCAAGGCCCATCCATTTCCCTCCACATCTGAGCTTCTCAGACTCTTGACGTTTATTGATCATTGGAGAGCCTTCCCCACTGATACTCTGACTGTGCTGATCATAGCCCTCGAGTCATCATTATAAAAAAAAAAACCTGCTTTGTTTCAACATATCCTGCATATACCCAAAAACCTCTATATATAAAAAAAAGTTTGCCTAGATTAAGAGCAAACGTTTTAGGACCAAAACATTTAAAAGGACGGAATTACAGAAGACAAGATAATATTTTATGTTATTTCTTTCATTTGTTCATGGAATGACAACAGATTTACAGGAAGAACATTAGCTCTAGGTTCTACATTTGGGACCCATTGATTTATAGCATAGCTGGAATGTTTTTAAATCATTTGGATAATATGTGTGGTTTATTCATCAACCATGAAATAAAATTTTAATATAACTGTAAATATATGAATTACATAGCATAAGAAAAATGAAAACTACAAAGACATGCTAAGTTCCAGCATGTGTTTAATGTTTCTTTTATTAGTTTATAAAAAGTACTTCTTAATAGAAAGCCGCAGATTTTAGATTAGGAGATTAATAACATCATATACTACACTCTGTAACCAATGTCCTAGTAGGACAACCAGCAAAAAAGGAGTTCTTTGATTTTTTTGGGGGGAGGGGGGGCCAGAGTTGCCATAGTTCACAATAATTATTGGTAGGCATGAGCTTAACTAAACTGAACCATATACATGTTAAATGTGTGTATGCTGACTTCTTAGTGACAATTATTATAGGACATATGCTGGTTTCTAGTGTTTAGATTTAAAAACATTATCTAAAGTAGTCATTTCAGCATAATTTCTATAGCAGAAAAGCAGTCTCTTCTCATTGACAAGTATATTGATGGTTTGACCTGCTTTCCAGGCCTAACTCCAACTACTCTTTCATAAGTACTCTTACTATGATGTGTCTTAGCCAAGAGGGTCCTTGGCTATCCTGAGTTTTAGGCCAGACTAGGCACAGAGTGAGTTAAAGACCAGACTAGACAACTATCAAATTTTGTTTTGTTTTGTTGTGCTATTTTGTGTGTGTGTGTGTGTGTGTGTGTGTGTGTGTGTGACAGGGTTTCTTTGCATAGCCCTACCTGTCCTGGAACTCACTCTGTCGATCAGGCTGGCCTCAAACTCAGAGATCCACCTGCCTCTGCCTCCCACGTCCTACTATTAAAGTACTGAGTACTGAGCCACCATGGCCCATCTAACTCTCAAAAATTTAAAACCTGTAACTGGAATCAAGTTCAGTGGTAGGGTGCTGGCCCAAGATGTGGAAGGTCCTCACACCAATATATAGTGCCATAAGGCATATATACTGATTTGTGAAATCTTGAAGAATATTAGAAATTTTAAAGACCTTTGAGGTATATGGGCTTAATAAGTGGGAAAGTGAGGCAGAACGTCTCTGTTCTGCATATTTCAATCTGCAACAAAAAGATCATCTAGAAGCCGCACTCGTGTTAGCCCATGTCCAGAACTCAGCAGAAAGTAAAATATTGACACAATGGACAATTAATTTAGACAATCAAATAAAAAGATAGATTGCATCTGACTTTCGTCAGTTAATTACTGGATCCAGTATCTGGCTTGAGTTTGTGTGCTATTATGTCTTTTAACACTATTCATTTTATTTACGTTGTTGTTGTTATGGCTGTACCATCCTTGCTGTACCAATTTTCCTGCATTCATGCATTCCAATGTAATAGATACATGATGCTGTTCAACTCAAGGATGTTTTGAAAGACATTAGTTATGTGTGTTCAAATCCCTGTATTTAATGTAAACTAACATTAAGTAAAATAAAACTCCAGGTCATCAGTCACACTAGACATATGTAGAGAGAGGCTACCACATTGTACAGATAGAGCCTAGACATATCTATCATCGAGAAGTTTTGTTGATTAAACACTGATTCATTTGCTAGCAATGTTTTCTGAGGAATATCCATGATAATAATTGGCAATAGTAAAGATATGTCTATGTAATATCTCTTGTCTTTTGGATATCTTAGAAATAGGATCTTCAAAATAAGGTAGGATTATACATGCTACTTCTATACATGATAATAATTACTAGTATAATTGAATATTTACAATGATCCAGACTGTGCCTAGTGTTTGACCACTTTTTCATTTCCTTTCTATTGCTTTAATGAAATACTTGAGGCTGGAGTTACTTATAAAGAAAATAGGTCTGTTTAGTTTCCACGTTGCTTTTGTTTGTTTGTTTTTCCAAGACAGGGCTTCTCTGTGTAGCCCTAACTATCCTGGAACTCCCTCTGTAGACCAGGCTAGCCTTGAAGGAAGAGATTTGCCTGCCCTTGCCTCCTGACTGCTGGGATTCAAGGCATGTACCACCACTGCCCGCTTAGTATATAGTTTTAAAAGTTAAAAGCCCAAACAGTATAGGCTCTGACAAGGACCCTCTTGGTTAGGACACATCACGGTGGACGGCATCATAATAAGAGTACTTATGGAAGAGAGAAATGACACAGTAAAACAGGAAGCAAGAGTAATGGGAAGGGGCCATTTTGTTTTTTTCTGTAGCAATCTTCTCAAGAAAACTGAGGGTCTTCTGAGAACTATCTTAATTCTCTCTTCTGATGACATCCTTGTGATTCAGTTACCTCCCACTGCCCTCACCTCCCAACAGTTCCATCACCTCTTAAAACACTACCCAGGAGACTAAGCTGCTGACAGATGAACCCAGAAACCACACCCAAACCATGTTCAAATCATGCCACCATTTTCTTCATATCTTTCTCCCAACACACATGCCATTTGGTGCCTTTATTACCCCTGCATTATAGTCTGAAACCAAAGTGGATAGAGATGCCTTGGTTAGGTGATAGAGTAAGGACTACAACCCCACATCTTCTTGGACATCATTGCTATATCAGCAGAAGTGAGCTTCATCCATTTGTTTTGCAACTGTCTTCTTTTAAGCTCTTGCTTGCTTAGACATTTCCTAACACTACCTTCCCCAAGATGACACATCTATCTCCTTGTCAACGGAGGCAATAAAACAATTTGGCTAATGGTTTAATCATGTACTCTCAGACATAATATTCATAATTTATTAACAGACTTTCTGGAGACAGTGGCCTAAATCCAGGAGCACTCTAATGATGTCTTTCCTCTCCAGTTTGCAGGTTATTATGTGCAGACGGCAAGAGTAAATCCAAGAAGCTCTTGATCAAATCATCTTCTTGTTTTCCTCAGCAGCATGAGCAGATCTGTGTGGACAGCATGCACAGACTTTAGCCTATGTAGATTGTGCCAGTTATGGCTAAAGTGTTTGATATGACTCTTGAGGACCAAGTCGCCAAAAAAACACATTCCTGTTTATACATGTGAAGGCATGCATGCGTATTTGGGTGCCTAGGCACATGTGTGTACTGAAATTGTTTTAGGTTCTTTAAAACTGACACAACATACTCTTCCCCATACTGGAAACTGAAAGGATAAAAAGGGAAGAGGGGAGACCCTATTAATGGCTCTATCTCTATAGGAAATGACATCCAACATAGAAATGTAGACAAAATCAAACAAATGAATAGATAGATGATAGATAGATAGATAGATAGATAGATAGATAGATAGATGATAGATAGATAGATAGATAGATAGATGATAGATAGATGATAGACAGATAATAGATAGATAGATAGAAAGATGATAGACAGATAATAGATAGACGATAGATAGATAGATAGATAGATAGATAGATAGATAGATAGATAGATAGATAGATAGATAGATAGAGAAAGAATACCAAGCACTCAAATGCTGGGGTTCCTACATTTAAAAGGGGGGTTCAGCTTACTGCTTTACTCTCTCCAAATTGATTGAAATACAAGGTAAAGCAGCTGAGGGGAGGTTATGGTGTCAGGCGGAAGAGTGTCGATGGTCAAGTATGCAGAGCGTGGAAAGGAGCAGGGACTGGAAGTGGCCATGGGGAGATGAGTAAGGCTGGAACAAAACTGAGAATGGAGCAGATCCCTTAAAACCCAACAGAGTGGGGGTGGGGGCAGGGGACAATGAGGAGGAGAGAAAGTCAGGGAAAGCCAGCTTCCATTAGCTTCCCACATCAGGAACACAAAGAAAACACATTTAAAAGCACTTTAGAAAGGCAACGGGGAAGTCTGCGAACTAACTGTCTCAGACCGCCCCTCTCACTGATCTTTCAGGATTCTGATTCCCAAACGTCTGCCTTTCTCACCCCAGTCTTTCCTTCTGCCCTGCCAAGAGCTCAGCACAGCCTAGAGCTCCTCCTGGTAAATTATGGGAGGTAGGTCTCCTCTTAGCAGGCTCCCCTGTCCACTCTCGATGTACACCCAGAGGCTTTCGCTGAACAGAATAGCTCATGTGACTGATTCATAACCAGGTCCATCAGTACCGTACCACCTCTGGACTTGATATTCCCGGAGATGGGAACTGTGGTCCTTCAAATTTCATTTGGCAGAATTCCTGCCTCCAGCATGGCTATCTGACAAGTTTTCAGAAAGTTAATTAAGACTAATTGAGGTCATGAAGGCAGAGCACTAATCTGATAGGCCTATAGCTTGTAAAAAGAGGGTAACATGTTCCTCCAACCTATTCCTCTACCCCTTTCCCCTGCCCCAGTCCCTGCCCAACCCCTGTCTCACCCTCACTCCTACTCCTCCCCACCCCCAAAATATACTGAAGGTGGCCATCTGCACACCATGGAAAAAGCCCTCACCAGAAACCACAGTGCTAAGATTTGATCTTGGAGTCATGCTTCAGAACTGCAAGAATATGCATTTGTGTTGTTGAAACTTTGCACCTACATTTCCTATGACAGCATGAGTATCCTGTGACAGTTTACGTGGGTGCCATTGACAACAGTTTCAAAGAGTTCAGATTGGATTTAGGTCACCCAGGAGGAGAGCATTGTCAGTTTAAGGTATTTTATTTACCCCAAAGAGCAGTATTTTCATATGTACTATGAGTAAATTCTGCCCACTCTTTTGCTTTAGGGGTGACAACTCCCTGCCTTTTATAGTTTGTGCAAGCTGTGACTCTCTCCACCATGTTTCCTTTTGCTGTCCCCCAAATTTCTGTGTTCCTAAAACTAGGATCTTGGAGAAAAACTGAAGTCAAGTTATCTAGTAACGCAGAGTTGAAAGAGGATGCCCATTTGGCCACATTTTTATTACACTGAAGATTAGCTGGCTATATTTGCTACTAAGAAAAGAGGTAAATGGTGTAGATGAAGTTCTTTGTGGTTATTAAGAATCTGGCAGTGATGACAGCCAGGCTGAAGAATCATCAGGATTGTGTGCTGAAAAATCATAAAAGCCTACAAATAACCAACAGTTGTTACAAGGGGAGAGAAGAATGGTAATTCACTTTTCTACTGGACCTGCCTGGACCATAGTGTGGTTAGAGAGCCTGTCTCCCTGTTTTAGAAAGAGAGGAGTTGCCTGTTGAGCTTCCTCAGGCAGAAACTGGAGAATCCTACAGACTTACTCTCTATAACCATTAGATATCCCAACTAGAAACAAGGACCTCAGAAAATATTAGTAAAGTGGATGAAATGTATGCTTTGGCCCTTTATAAGGCTCTGAGAGAGCTGGGGAAACACGTTAGTGGTGGCCCCTTTATCAGTAAGATTAACTCTGGATCTCTTCCCACTGTAGAGGGGAGGGGATTCCTGAATTAAGGCTTCCCATTCTCTTACAGTCAGCGTTTTTTATATTTTAAACCCTCACCCTGAGAACCTTTCCTGAACTGCTTTGTACACTAGGGTGGTTCCAAACTCATTCAGGCTTCTGGCCAGTTAGGGAGTCTAGCCTCAACCTCTTCCTTCCCATCACTCATGCTGCTCTGATCCCCATGGAAAGCAAAGAAGAATCGAGTGGTGTTGAAATAACACGTAGTCTAACCTAGAGGTAGTTGTACTAGGGGGATTTTCTCCATTGCAGAAAAATTATTCCCTGGAAATCGCTAATGTCAAGATATCCAGCATTGGCAAGAACACCCAAGCTTTTGATTTCCTTAATATTTATGGTGGAAAAATTTATTTTTTTATGTTTCTGTCTGGTATTGGTAGAGAAGGTAGCAATACCACACTTTGAATGTATTCATCTCCCTGCATTATGGGTGGCATCTAACTTGGATGTTTTGTTTTGAGGTTGTCAGGACACTAGTAAGCCTGTAGCCATGAGACTTAGGAACCTCTTCACAGAAATCTAAGCAGTCTCTGGCCAAAGCTAATGTGCCTCCGTTTTGTCCCATTTATGCTTTATGAAACTTTTCAATTATATAGATGGCACATTAACACCAAGTGAAATGTCTTGTCTTATAACGGGAAATATAGAACATTTCTCCTGGACACAGTTTTTCAGAGACTGTAAAGAGAAAGTACTGGAAATAACCTCCCATGGCTGGAGTCTCTTGGGTCCTCAGAGCATCTCTGTCGTAGATGAGCTAAATAATTATTGTTGCTGGAAGAGAAAGAACGTAAGTTTTGAGAAGGGGAACTCTTATGGGATTTTCTGAGTGATATTAACTGACTGGACAGGACCAAAGTTCAGTGTTGAAGCAAAGCAATGATGGGGCAGTTTTTGATACTTAAGTAGCCAGTGTTCATTTGCTTTGGTCACAAGACACAGGAGTAGAAGTAGGCAGAAGTCCTGGGAAGCATCAAAACAACTTTCAGTTCACATGCATAAAGCTGTCAATCATCACTGCCATTGATTGTGTGTGTGTGCGTGTGTGTGTATAATATATATATGGATACATACATATATGTGTGTATATATACATATATATATACATATATATAAACATATATAAACATATATATGGATATATGTTTCTTTTCATATACATATATAAAAAGAAAAACTTGGTCCTTGTCCAAATCTTTCCTGACTGATCTTCTAAAACAAAGAATTTCTTGGCTGACTAAGGTGTCTTTTGTCTTAACAAGGGCTTGATTGTTAGCCCTGCCTCCAGGTGGCTTCAGGTTGGGATCCAATCACTAGGAAGACCAAGGCTTCATTAGAAGTTTAAATTTTTCAGGTACAAACCAGTCTTCCATGAGGGATGGAGGACCTGGAGTGTAGTTAACCACCAATGGCCAATGATTCAGTCAGTTATGTCTGCATAACGGAGTTGTCATACAAGCCCTCTGAAATGGGGTTTAGAGAGCTTCTAGGTTGGGGAGACAAAACTTACTGATATTCCAGAAAGAGTATGGAATCTCCTACCCTTATAGTTGGCCCTCTAAATCTCTTCCATTTGGCTGGTTCTGACCTGTGTGCCCTTATAAGGAGCCAGGAATAGCAGTAAGGTGATTTTCTGAATCCCATGGGATGTTGCACATATTTTTGAACTTGAGGAAAGGGTTGTAGGAACCCTTAATTCCTTATCTAGTTGGTCATTCAGCAATATAACTGATCTAGAATGGTGACTGACATCTGAAATGGGTGCAGTCTTATAGGACAGAATGCTTAAACTATGGGGTCCCCACTAACTCCAGGCAGTTAGTGTCAGAATTGAATTATAGACCACCTACTTGGTGTGTGGAGAAATGGAGAATTGGTTGGTGTGGGAATAGGCCCACACATTTTATGTCAGAAGTGAGAAGAACAGCTCAGAGTGATAGACTTGTATATTACCCAACATATAAGAAAAGGCTTCCGAGTGTGTAGCCACAAATATTGCTTAGATGTTCATTCCTTTTATAAAGGTGTCTTCTAAAAAAATAAATGTCAACAGAGGGAGATCAGTTCTGATCATTAACAAATGAGGAATCAAAATTCTATGAAAATGTTGAGGTTTACCTGGCTATCCACCAGAGGCAGTTAAGTGAAATTGACCATGGATTCTGTCTCAAGCTGGGAATCAAGACTGGAATTGGAAGAGGGAAGATAGGAGAATGGAAATTAAAGTATGAGTCCTACTCAAGATTCTTGGCATATTGGGTAAATTATCTAAGTAAAGGTCTCATTGCAGGCATGCGTTTGCACATATATCTACATTCTCTGACTTCACATACATTAGGTAATGTGTACAATACAGTCTGACTCAATACCATGGAGGTTTTCACAACAATGTCAGAGGTGTTCGAAGGTTTCATTTGCTGGGGATTGTTACGGCTTTCAAAGTTCTCTGACCTTTCAAGAATCCTGAGGTTTCTGTGTGTCTTTGCTAATGTCACAGTGTGTTGTTTATGTAGTTATGCCACAGATCTGTGCTTGAGCTAGTGCAAAGGACGTAAGAACTCTTAAAGATCTCTTACTTCATTTTGAAAGAAACCTTTTGAGACTATTAGACTAACATGGTATAATTTGAATATATCTTAATCTGAAATATTTGAGACTAGATGTGTTCTAGATTCTAATTTTTTTACTTTCAGATTTGGGGATATTTTCAAAGATTTTGAGATTCCTTTGAGGTAATTCCTGAGAGTTTGCATGAAATTTAATTATGCCTCATATACCCTCACAGTGAAATAAGATTCCATATAATATTTCTGGTGTGGCCATATTTTGAGTGAGACATCTTCTGCTGACAAGGGTAGGGTTTTCTACTTGTAGAACCAAAATTTAGGAGTATCTTGAATTTTTTATTTTCCTATGCTCAACTTATACTAATGACAGAACATTGATTTCAACCTCTCCTTCTGAGGTTGTCATTCAAATTTTAAAGAATTTGATGTTCTTTTTTTTTTTTAGTTCTTCTATAATGAAATCAATTTTTGAATTTTGTTCACTGAAACTTTCCTAAGTTTCAAGTCTCTTCTTTGTTTAAAAACAACAACAATACTTTTTTCCTCATTTTTATCTCAAAACTATTTTGTCAGTTAAAAACAATTACTGCACGTGAAAGCTGCTTTTGTCCTGCTAGCCAAAGAACAGAAGATTTCCTTCAAACCATAAAATCACTTCCTTTACCTGTGTAGTGTACATATACATTGCAATTACTACATATGATGCATTTCACAAATAACATATTTAAATTGTTGTGAAGATTTTCCTTTTAGGCATTAACTGCTTTATGAAATTATCTGTCCATTTGTGAGGATGTTCGTTCCTTTGAAAATGATCAACTTCTTTGAAATGTATTGCATATGATTTACAGGGCTTTACAAAGAACTGGATCACAGTAGTTTGGACCCACCCAGCATTCCCTTCCCAATGACTTTTGTTTGACTTTTTTCTTTCTTTTCTGTAAAAAGTAGTTCTCCTTTGGCAGAACACTAATAAAAAATGTTTAATTACCAGCTAGTTGAATGTTCTATAATGAAGTAAAATGAGGGTACAAAAGACCACGACTTGTAGTGTTTGTCCATTTTGATCGCATAAAAGAGTGATGTTCTAGATGATGTTTCAGCATAGAGTGCAGAATAGTTGCTAAGATCATGAGTGTCGTTCTTTCATTTCCTATCTTAAAGAGCTGACCTAGAGGCCTACCTAAAGCCAGGGGAATAAAAAAAGAGTCGTCTCAGTGTAGGTTAGGAGTATTCCTTGAATTCATTGCTCTACTGTGCCTGTAGTTAATCAGATTCTGGGCTTTCTTTACTTATTCATTTGTTTGCTTATCACTTATTTATACCAACCAAGAGAAGAATGACCAGAACATGAGTGTGTGTGTGCATGAGTTCCTCTAGCTAGAAATGAAATACACATATATACAGTGTATCCAGTTGTGGTGGTTTGAATATGCTAAACTCAAGGAGTGGCACTACTGGGAGGTGTTGCCTTGAAGGAGTACGTATGGCCTTGTTGGAGAAAGTGTGTCACTATGGGGATAGGCTTTGAGACCTTCCTCCTAGCCACATGGGAGCCAGTCTGCTCCTGGCTTCCTTTGGTTGAAGATATAGAATTCTTAACTCCTCCAGCACCATGCCTGCTTGGATGCTGCCATGTACTGCCTTGATGATAATGGACTGAACCTCTGAACCAGCCTCAATTAAATGTTGTCCTTAAAAGAGTTGCCTTGGTCATGGTGTCTCTTCAGAGAAGTAAAACTCTGACTAATATACTAGTCTTCCTCAGATCTGTGCTAATTCAGCCAAAGCAGGCACCATGTGATAAAGACTAGGTAAAAAAGACCCTGCTAATATCAACTGCTACAATCTGTCAGGATATGATAAGAATGTCAGTCTTTTCCATTAACTAGATATGCATAGTAAGAGACAAAGGGGCCTTGATTATACTTCAACAGATCAGTTCAGTTGCTTCCTGTTAGTGTCTTCTAAAAATGAAGTTGACCACAGTTACTTCATCATTTTATTACATATAATAAAAATTAAAAACATAAATATCAAAATTCTGAAAAACCAAAGTATTAAATAGTAACAACAATTGTTCGGTGGTGATTTTGTTCCATGTAGGGTTTAGGTTCTGAACTGAGGGCAGGAGAAGGCAGATCACACTTAATCTCAGTCTATGCTTCTGATGCTTTAGGCAGCCCAACATTTCCACATAGATGGTTAAGCTGGACGCCTAGTTGGAAATATTTACTCTGTGAAAACTTAGAAATATTATGAACCAGACAGACAGCAACTATAGTCTCTTTTCCTCTTGTGATAAGAGGGAGAATAAATCTATACTTACTTAAATCCTGTTTGCCTTCAGAATCTGAGAGAGAGAGAGAGAGAGAGAGAGAGAGAGAGAGAGAGAGAGAGAGAATCAGTGTTAAAAAAATTGCAGCTTACTTGAGACTTTGCTCACCTGGCATAAAGTTTGTCATTTTAAAGTGCACAGACATGATAGTGGATTTTATGCTCCTAGAGTTATGCCCATCACCATCATGTAACTTCAGAATATTTTATGTCTCCCCCAAACAATCCCTCACCAACAAGCAGTCACTAACCACTTAATCTCCTCTCAGCTCCTTGCAAACGCTGTATCCTATGTTTATAAATGTGCCTGTTCAGAACATTTTATATCCATACATCATACTCAATGGGTCTTTGTGTGTTCTTTGGCACATGATTTTAACATGTGTCAAAGTTGCACCTGTGACGTAGTGTGTCATCACAGCGTCATTGCTTTTAGTAGTTGAAAAATATTCCATTGTGATGTATATGACAACAGCTGAGAAGCAGGAGGGTTATTTCTAGTTTTCACTCTGAATAATGGGGCGAGCTGCATCTTTTTGGACGTTGATTCCTTTGGGCTGTCTACCAAGGAAGGGAAAAGGCAGGTCCTGTGATAACTGCTTACCATTCAGAAACAGCCAGACTCCTCTCAGAAGGGGCTGTACTATTTGCTGTTTCCACCAAACATGACTCAGGGTTCCAACTTCTCCACACGTTGGCCATCAATTATTACTGACTCATTTGCTTTGTAACCATCCTGGTGTGTGTGAAACGGAAGTTCATTGTGGCTTCTATTCCTACGACTCTAGTCTTATTGAACATAGTCTTGTGTGCTCACAGGTAATTTATATGTCTTCTTTGAAGAAATGCCTGCTCAAATTATTTTTCCATTTTTTAAATCAGCTGTCTTTCAATTAGCAAGTTATGAGAATTCTTTGGTTACTGCTTATACAAGTTTTTTTTTTTACAGATGCTTGACTAGAAAGCAAACATCTTCAGTTTATAAGCATGGTTTCACTGTCTTTTTAAAGCATATGTTCATTTGTAATTGACATGCTATAGAGATTTACAGAGCACACACTGTGGTGCCTCAATTTATGTATACACTGTGTAACACTTAACTCAAGCTCATTTCATAGCTATTGCCACAGGGATCTATCAGCTCTTTCCCTTTAGAATGTTCAACATTCCTTTCACTAGCTTTTTAGAAATGCTCTAAGTGTGGCCAGGTATCTCTCTCCTACTGGTTTCTGAAGGAATAGTCTGTCTTGATCCTCTTTACCTGTATTCCTGAGACCACACTCATCCCCAATAATCTTCACAGACTCTTTCCCATTGCCTCAGTGCCGTTCTTTGTACAAAAGTTCTTCATTTTTAGTGAAGCCTGATTTGTCAGCTTTTTTTTTAATGTGCTTTAGTTCTGTTTAGAAAGCTATTTAGGTCCTCGATTCAAGTTTTGTAAATGCTATGGTTCTGATATATCTTCAAAACACTTTATTTTATTTTCAAAAGGTCAGTTTTGGGGCAAGATATGCATACCATGGTGTTCTTATATAGGTTAGATGGAAACATGGAGTCAGTTCTCTTCTTCCACCTTTACATGAGTTGTGGGGTGGAACTCAGGTCAACAGACCTGTGAAGCATGCACTGCAGACTTACTTTTCAAAGGCTACTTTAATAAGGGTTCTTAAATGCTTCAACCTCCCTTCTAGCCTACCGACTAAATGTAGGCAAGAAAGATGTTTAATAGGGCAAGGGGAATATGGACCTGTTTAGAAGTAGTTCTTTGGAGCAATTCCAATCTTTGTTGTGAGGATATAACCAGTCCAGTCCAAAACATCAAACTTGAATCAGTAGTGGCAGGCCATTCTATTGGGCAAACACCAAACATGAATCGGAAGCGGTGGCTAGATCCAGAAGAAATCGCAAGGCTCCACCAAATCTGCAGGAGTCTGAAGAACCAGCAAGCAGCAGCTAGAATACCACGAGAAGTTCTGTGGCACATTTCTCTCTAAGAAGTCAGGACAAGCAAAGATCAATGAAGAGTATCAAAGTGTTGCCAGGTGAATCATTGTAAAAGAGTCATTGACTGCCTGCTGAGTTCTACTAATCTCTTTCCAATCATCCATGTCCTCTCAAGTGTCTGCCTCAGCAAAACATCCTTTTACGTGTCGGCATCAGCAAAATATCCTCTCATAAGACAGCTTCCGGAAAAATACTCCATGACACAACTGAGTCTCCAAAGAAACCAGAAATTTCCACTTAAATCCACTTTAACCCACGGAGCCCTGTTGCTGGCCTGGCACTGATAATTACCGTCACTTCTACCTTGAGCTCTTACATCTGTCTAAGCTCTTTATGATCTCACACTGATACTCAGCAAAAGCAAGTATATCTATGATTGCTACACACACACACACACACACACACACACACATAGAGGAGCCATGAGATGATAGAAATGTTTAACATTTTAGAATGAACAGACTAATATTAAATTCTGGGCAGCTCTGACATTCATTCCTTTTATGGACAATTGACAGTCCCCTTCCTGTGCCCTTTCCTCTGCTGAGTCCTTTCCCTGTCCCCACTCCATTCTTCTCACCATGCCCTCTTCAATCCCCAAATACAAATTTGGTTTATTTGCTCAGACAACACCCCTTAAATTTCTTGCTTTCTTTCTTGAGTTTCTTGAGTGATCATTTTCTCACACTCAAGATTTCTTACTCCCTTCTTCCCAGGAATACATTCCCAACCCACATACGAATTCTGGTGCCATTTTTTAACATCACTATTGTAAATAAATTCTGATAGAGTGGTGGGTAGAGGCTGGTCCTCACAGTCTGAGTAGCAAAATGATAAGAGTCATTGAAAGAGTAAATTGAAGACAGAAGGGGAACCAGAACCATTTGTGGGGATGGCCTTTTTTTTTCTTTCAACATGCTATCAGAAAATTGATAATAGAATGTGTTAGAATAGAATTGGGGCCACAGGTTTGAAGAAATAATGCAGTGTAAGGGGAAGAACCCCACTTTTAAATTATACAAGCCTAGGGTTCGTGACCACACAGGTGCACAATGATTTGGAGTTATCTTGAATCAGTATTTTTCAAGTTTTACAAAAGTGATAATAGTCAGAATTATATAGAGTCTTAGGAGAGTTTCAGACAGCCAACTATCACTGAATACATCCTCAAATACATATGACACAGAGAAGCATTTTTATTTTTTAAATTGGAATAGATTTCTATGAGGTTAGGTCTACTTTATCTGCTAAATGAGATAGCAGATAGTTTATCTGCTAAAAGAAATTTAATTTTCATGTTTGCTTTTTCTGTTGTAAAATCCAAAATGAGATAGAAAAAAGAAATTTAATTTTCAGGTTTGCTTTTTCTGTTGTAAAATCCAAAATGAGATAGAAAAAGGAAATTTAATTTTCAGGTTTGCTTTTTCTATTGTAAAATCCAGAGTGTCATACTGTAAAATTGTATCTTTTATGGACGAGATCTGTAATAAAAGGCATTCTCCAGATGTTCTTGCTGAGACCCGCTGGCACATGGGATGAGAGTGAGAGCAGACATGACTCCCAAGTGGAAATTGTTCCAGCTGGAGCATTACATCCGGTCAGGGATGTGTCACTCAGATAAGCCTGGCTGCCTAGAAACAGGCAGGCAGGTCTCCTTCCCTCCAGTTTTCCCCCAGCCTTAGCTTTTCAATTCACTATGGATGTACTTAAGACAATGATGCCTTGTAAATGCTGTTTGTGGAAGTAATGTAGAACTCAGAAGAGAAAAATGATTGCAAAGAGGAAAAGAGTGGAGAGAGAGAGAGAGAGAGAGAGAGAGAGAGAGAGAGAGAGAGAGAGAGCGCCAGTGCTCAGAAAACAGCTGCCCTGCCTCCCCCCCAGAAGTGCCTTCACTAGCTACCACCAGGTCTTTCGAATAGTCACTAGCAGATTTCATTGGTGAATTAGTCTTAATTTGCCTTTGTTTTCATAGTACTCTAACATAGATTCTGGACCAACTAAGGTGCAGGAAAAGTCTCAGGATTTGGATCCAGAACATTGGCTCTTTTGAGTCTCCTCTTAGCATAACCCTGCTCAGTAACACTGAAGACTATGAAGGTTACTGTTCCTATGGGACTAGTTTCCATGCATTAGCTGTAATGTCCGTAACCACCTTGCAGCACAGATTTAACATCCCCATTATCACCAAAGAAGATGAGACTCAGAGAGGTCTGATAATTCATCCAGTTTGTGTAGGAATACCCTGCACTGAGACTCAGGTCCAGCTCTGTCTGTTGATGCTCTTGCTCAAGATTCTGCTTACAGTGCCATATTAATCTGTGTCCTGGTTGTGTCATTGTCTGGAAGGATAGTGATCTTGGTGTACAATGCAAAACCTACAGAGCAAGTTTCACATGCAAACTGTTTCCTATGCTAGCTGGATGATCTGAGGTAGTAACAACAGTAGTTACAATAATTACTATTTGCTTTACAGCCAGTATTACTCTAAGAAATTTTATTCATGTAGATTCTTCTAAGACCACAGAGCTATTTAGCATTTATAGCAATACTACAGATTCTCATGTTGTTTATAAATGAGAAAATTAATACACACAGGAGATAATGGAACAATTTAAGAGAAGTAAGAGATTTCAACATAGTGATCTATGTGTACATTCATGGTTTCACCCAGATCACTGTAGAGCCAGGAAGCTTAAGCTTTGGAAGCATCATTTCCCTATCTATAAAACAAAATGACATTGTCTACTTTATATTACTCTTATAAATATGACATCAGTAAAATACACAGGAAAGATCTCTTGTCTCTGACAAAAGCAAGTACTCAACAGTGTTAGTTTTCTTCCCCTTCGCTCTGAAGCCAACACAAAAGTTGACAACGGTATTTAATATTTGTATGCTAATGGTCAAGGCTACTTCTATGAGTTGGAGTGACACGGGGTAACCCACTGTGCAGCTTACATTGTTGAGATAGAACCGAATCAATGATGGTAGAAACTAACAGAAGTCAATACTCCAGGGTCAAATTTAAATGGGGAATTCATACTAGTTAAGTGAGGGAGAAAGGGAAGGAGGAATATCTCAGACCAGATAACAAGGAAGAATCTTTAGCATTGGTTCATTGTAAAAGTATAGTAAAAATCCCGCATACCTTGCCTCTTGTGGAGGCAGATCTAAACTCACATTAATCTTTAAGTACTTCTGTATTCTGAAAAACAAATGAGCTCTTGATCAATCAACATTGGCACATTGAATTCCTATTTGGGGCTCAAAATATAATGGTTGTGTGTGTAGAGCAGTTAGGGAGAGCACATGACTGGCCCTTAAAAAGTTCTCTAGTCTAAAGAGAAGACAGGCTACTGAGGGCAAAGTACAGCACAAGAGAGTAAATTTTAGCATTATCAAAATAGAAGAACATACCCAGAGTTTGGATAGCTTAGAAAATTTTGTAGGAGCTGGATCTAGGGGCACAGACTTGTAATCTCATATACTATTGAGGCTGAGGCAGGGGGTTAAAATTCTAGGGCTATCTAGGTTACCTGGATATATAAACACAGAAAGAGAGAAAGAGAGAGGGAGGGAGGGGAGAGAGAGGGGGAGAGAGAGAGGGAAAGACAGACAGACAGACAGACAGACAGACAGACAGACAGACAGACAGACAGACATAGAGAAATGAAAATGAAAAATAAATTCCATGGATTCCACAGGAGCAAGAGATTTGAGTGTGGCCATAGAGACTTATTGGACACACACAGTTGTTCTCATCTATAAAGTGTGGTGATACCACCAGCTTGCTTTCCATGGAGTTCACAGCAGACCAGATGTTTCCACCTTATCCACAGTGTGTCATAAGGACCATTAGACTCCAGACCCATCCAAGAGAAAGCTTCTGTGGCAAAATAAATTTGCAAAACCTCTACATACACCACTGGCTTTCAATACATGCTCACAGTGGTGTTGTGAAGGTGTAAGCGAAACTGTTCAACCTTGTTTAACTCAGGAGGGAGGCTCCTGAGTATTCGGCTCACAGAACTACTTTCTTGAGTGTTAACATCTCACTGGCCCCATGAGTACAATAGGAAAACATGGGTGCACATACGGCTTGTTGCTGCATACAGCGGAGTGATGTCTCACTCCATCTTGGGCAGTTTGAAAGTTCACAGAGTTAGAATTTCTTTGGACCAAAAAGTGGATCTAACCTTAGCTCTCCTTTTACCCATGCATTTTCTACTTGGGTATTTTTTAAAAACTGAAAACAAAAGCACATTTGAAATCTGAATCTTGAGGTTCAATTGCAACCCTCTCAAATGTGGGTCAAGAGTTTCCTCTTTCACCAGATCTTTGACCACCCCCGTCTAGCCCATAGAGATTTCTCTGTTTTCAGAGCTCCTCAGTACTGACTGTCCCCCAGGAACTGGGGCTCTGGAAGCATCTCTATGGAACTGGAATTATGCCACACACTTGCTGGGGATGAATAGGATTAGAGGAGGTTGGTGAGAAAGCCACAGCAGCAGAGCCCCAAGTTCCAGACAGTTCTTAGGGGAAGTGTGGTCCTCTTCTCTGCACTCTTGTGCCTGTGGGTCCATCACAAGTTCAGAATTCTCATTCAATCAAAACACACTAAGTTTACATTGTCCAAACTCAGACACAGATTTCCACTGAATTTATCTTATAGTAGAGAAACTTCACAGCCTAAGGAATCTTTTCCCTTCTACATGGAACTGCTTACTGGTTCTAAACTTACAACAGTTGCCAGCTCTATTGACATCAATAGACTTGTATTCACAATCACTTTTTTTAAAAGTGATTTTAAACTGATGTACAAACACACACATATTAATCTAAAACCTTTTTTAAAAGATCTAACAGACACCTCTAACTACGAATTTAGAAAATATAGGAAGTGTGAGGTGGTACAGCATACCAGTCCTAGATGAAATGAGGGTGAATGAGAAGACAATGAGGGACTTAGAGAAGCGGGGCTCGATGACATTAGCAACCACAGACACAGAGGCATTCTGTCACGGGCTTCTTTATTGTACTAAAAGTAAAGAATACAAGTGAGATGTGAAGCTCACTATATATTACTCAAAGAGAACCACAGTGAGGCAGAGAAGCACACATTGCTGTAAATTTTTATTGGTTCATATCATACAAAAGAGTCAAAAAATTTTGATTTGTAAAACTCCCATGATTGGATGAAAACAAACTAGACATGGAAGCAAAGGATGATTTATCTCAAACCCTGCAGGCAGTTATACTACCCATTACTCAAACACAAATTATGATTTATGAAAATTAGTCAAACACAGGAGTCCTACCTAAGGCTGTAATTCAAACTTGTTATTTATGATAGTTCCTATCTGCTTGGACCACAACTAGAAATTTGCAGGGGAGTTCCTCAGCCAAAAAGGCTCTAGATTATCCCCAGCCCCATGCACAGGCCCAGAATTTCGTACACTGGGAATGTTTGCTATGCGTACTAGTCATCAGGGGAAGCAACAAAACAAAAAACCCTCAAGGGAGACACAGTAGAGATAGTGAGATTGTCACCTTTATTTGAGAACCATGATTCTGTCACGTATTAACCGTTCTTGTTTTTAATCTCTGTCTCAAATGTAAGCATCTTTTCCTTTCCTCTACTCATCCTCTGGTGTACCTATGTGCCTGTTACCTGTTGCACACTGAGAAACCAGGAGCTAATCTCTGCATTCCTGATGCTTATGGTCCAAAAAAAGCATAGTGAAAAATATACCTGGACATACTGGGTCACTTATACAAATAAAAATAATGACAGCAAATCCCGAGACCCATTGCAAAGAGGTGGAGAGATGTTTTATCGTCTCTCTAAGAAATCACTGTTTAAGTTGATTTCTATTCACTATTTTTTGGGGGAGGGTAGGTACAAAGGTGCAAACAGTAAATGTTTGGGTAGAATTTTTTCTCATTTGGATACACTACTCAATATACTGAGATCTTTGATATCATAACTAAGTTCGTGACTTAAAATTTTAAAGTCTTAGACCTCTATTGGATATACACTTGGTAAAAAAAAAATCTTTTCCTATTCTGTAGGTTGCCATTTTGTCTAAATGATGATGTTCATTGCCTTACAGAAGCTTTTCAGTTTCATGAGGTCCCATTTATTAACGGTCAATCATAGTGCTAATGATCTTCTGTTCAGAACATCTTCCCCTGTGCCTATGCATTCAAGGACATTCCATACTTACACTTCTATCAGGTTCACTGTATCTAGTTTTATGTTGAGGTCTTTAATCCACTTGGACTTGAGTTTTGTGCAGGGTGATAAAACATGGATCTATTTGCATTTTCTACATGCAGATACCTAGTTTGACCAGTACGATTTGTTTGAAGATGCTGTCTTTTTTCCCAGTGTTTATGTCTGTCTTCTTTATAAAAATAAATAAATAAATAAATAAATAAGATGTTCACAGGTGTGTGAGTTTATGTATTGGTCTTCAGTTAAATTCCATTGATCATTGTGTCTGTTTTAATGCCAATACCATGTAGTTTTTATTGCTATAGCTCTATAGTATATTACTATAACTCTACATTACAACTTGAATCAGGAATAGTGAGACCTCCAGTAATTCTTTTATTGTTACGGATTGTTTTAGATATTCTGTTTTTTTTTAAATTTTTTAT
This sequence comes from Grammomys surdaster, assembly GCF_004785775.1. NCBI lineage: Eukaryota > Metazoa > Chordata > Mammalia > Rodentia > Muridae > Grammomys > Grammomys surdaster. The sequence goes on along the minus strand of NW_021604599.1, from coordinate 9,783,444 downwards.
TGGATGTTTTATTTACATTTCATATGTTGTCTCCTTACCCCATCCCCTACCCAACCAGGAACCCCCAACCCCCTCACCCCTTCTCCTTCTTCTCTGTGGATGTAACCTCTATCTACCCCCCCCCACTCCCACCTCCCCACCCTCAAAATTCCCACCCCCTGGGGTGTCCAGCCTTCATGAGGTCAAGGATCTCATCTTCCACCTGTGCCCGGCAGGGCCCTCCACTCTTACATATTCAGCTAAAGCCCTGGCTCCCTCCCTAAGTGCTCCCAGGCTGGTGGTTCTGTTTTATTTTTGTTTGTTTGTTTTTTTTCTTATGAAGTTGAGAATTTCCTTTACACAGACTGTGAAGAATTGTGTTAGAATTTTAGTGGGGATTGAATTGAATCTGTAGATTGCTTTTGGTAGGATGGTTATTTTTGCTTTTTAAACCTACCAATCCATGAGCATGGGAAATCTTTCCATCTTTTATAGTTTGTTAATTTCTTTTTTTCAATTACTTGAAGTTTCTGTCATTCAAATCTTTTCATTTGATTGGTTAGAATTACCCCAAGGTATTGTATGTTGTTTGAGGCTATTGTGAAAGGTACTGTTTTCTGATTTCTTTCTAAGTCTGTCATTGGCTTATGGAACTGGCTACTTATTTTTGTGAGTAAATCTTCTATCCAGATACTTTGCTGAAAGAGTTTATCAGTCGTAGGGATTCCCTGGTATAATTTTTAGGATACTTTATATATACTGTCATATTATTTGTAAATAATGATATTTTAGATTCTTTTTTTCCAATTTGTACTCCCTTGATCTCTTTTAGATGTCTTATTGCTCTAGCTAAGACTTCAAATATATTGAATAAATATGGAGAGAGTGGATAACCTTGTCTGGGTCCTGATTTCAGTAGAATTGCTTTGGATTTCTCTTCATTTAAGTTGATGTTGGCCATATGCTTGCTGTAAACTGCCTTTATTATGTTCAGGTATGTTCCTTGCATCCCTAATCTTACAGGACTTTTATCATAAAAGTGTTAGTACTGTTGATGCTGGAAGGTACTCCATCTGCAAGCCAAAGGGATATGTAAACACAAATGAAGCCACAAAATCCTTAACCTACAATCTGTCCTAGCTGCATAATATTCAGGTTAATGGTGGTACATAACTTGTGGAAGTAGCGAACCAGTGTCTAATTTGAGTCCAAGGACAAAAGGTCAGTGCTTTATTCAATAATCATTGGAGAAGCATCCTCTAGCAGAAGATGGCAGCAGAGACCTACAGCCATACGTTATGAGGAAAAAGAATCTATATGAGATATTTCCATCAAACTCCACCTACTCAGAGCTCAGGGAACCCCTATGGAAGAGAAGGCAGAAAGAGTATAAGAGCCAGATGGAATAAAGGATTCCAGAACAAGGCCCTCTGAATCAGCTAGGGAAGTCACATATGGCAGACAGGGGTTTGCACCTGGTCCTCTGCATATGTCTTGTAGCCTGTAGCTTAGTATTTTTATAATCTCCTAAGTGTGAGAACCAATGAATCTCTGATTCCTGTGACTGTTCTTAGAGCTATTTTCTTTATGTTGATTTGCCTTGTACAACTTCGATATGATGGCTTTTGCTTTATCTTATCATGTTTTATTTTGATGTGTTTGGTTGTTACCTCTTAGAAGACTGCTCTATTCTAATGAAAGACAGAAAGGCAGTAGATCCAGAGAGAAGTGGAGGTGGGGAAGAATGAAGAGTAGAAGGGGAAACTATAACCAGGATATATTGTATAAGAAAATAATCTATTTTCAATAAAAGTTAAAGTTGTGGGACAGGGAAAAATGTAAAGTCTTGCTGTAAAACATTCCTTTTGATTATGTACAGGATTCTGACAGAGCTGTTTGTGGCTCAGGAGACTCAGTCTTTAGACACTCACTGTAGAAGCAGAAGATATTTGGAAAGGCTCTAGGATTCAGTGCCTAGTTTAAAAATTGTGGGAACTTGATGTTTTGAATGAGAGATATTCTCCCATAGTCTCACGTATTTGAACACTTGCTCACCAATAGGTGCTTCTATTTGGGGGATCTGGCTGATACAGCCTTGCTGCAGGAAGTTTGTCAGAGGCAGCAGGTTTTGAGATTAAAAGCCTACATCTAGTTTGCTTCTTCTGCTTCTTCCTTGGGGTAAAGGATGTGAGCTCTCCCATCTTTTCCCGACACCATGCCTTCCCTTCGCTCCCATGCTCCCCGACCATGATAGATTCTTATCATTCTGGAACCATAAGCTCAAATACACTCTGTAGTATATAAATTACCTTGATTTTATAATATCTTATTACAGCAACAGAAAAATCAATAATACAGGTATAAATCTATACTTTACTGGAAGTTTCCAATGAGAATGTAAATACATTTTTGACCCTTCTAAACCTCTTTCATGGAAACACGTTACTATGAATATTGTAAGCCTATTAAAGTACACAAATACCAATGTGCAGGTCAGTGAATTATCACTGACACAGATCTGTAGAACCATCTCTCAAGACCAGACATGTGTCAGTGCAGACCTCCTGCAAGGTCCACTTGTAACTCCTCAAGTGTTTGCCCTCTCTCCTCTTCAGAGTCACCACTCTTGACTTCTAACATGACAACCCTTTTTCTGCAAACACTATCCATTCATGATCCTAGAATAAATATTTCCTTCCTTATTCTGTGGTTATTTATAATACTAGAGATGTGCCACCCGGAAGGTGCTTAGCTTCCATCCACTTACCAGAAAAGATGAAGGTTTTATCCTCCCCTCTGTTACTCCCACAGGTACATAGCATAGACACCACACACACACACACACACACACACACACACACACACACAAATTCTATTGATGAGGGTAGGAAATATGTCACAATGTTTGATAGTGTTACCTTGCCTCAAGGCCTACAGTCTAAACATTAGCTTTAAACCTAGAGTAATTCTCTTCTCCATGCCTTTTCCTTCCACGCAGTAGCTGCTCCTTCTCCATTTATCTCTAAGCAGGCTCAGCTGGTTTGTGCTCCAGCAGGTTATATAACTAACCTAAAAGGGGCTCAAGAGATGACAGTAATTACAGCTTATCTTTCAGGAGGAGTCAGTGTGCCAGGCATTCCACTGATAATTTTGTATGCATCAGGTCTTTTCGGTCTTCCAACTGAAGTGTGGGGTAGGTATTCATATTGTCCTGGGATAAGGGCCAGAGAGACTTGAACCATCTAACCATGAAGAGACCAAGATTGGACATCAAGCTTGGCAGTTTATTAAGAGCCTGGCTCTTTAAAAAAATTACATTTGTTTATGTAGTGTGTGTGTGTGTGTGTGTGTGTGTGTGTGTGTGTGTGTGTGTGTCTGTCTGTCTGTCTGTCTCTGTGTGTGTGTCTGTGTGTGTCTGTGTGTGTGTCTGTGTGTGTGTGCGCGCGCATGCATGCCTTTGTACCTGTATGGCTGTGTGCCTGTGTACCTCTCTGTTTTTCTTGGTGGCATGCAGTCTATTCAGGCAGATCCTAAAATGTATTCCTAGAGTCTTTTAAGAGAGGCTGTTATCTTTAATTTCAGTTCAGTGTTGGAAAGATTCTTGGTTTTAAAAATAATGAGAACATCTACATCATTGTATCCCCCTACTTTATTGGGAAATGTCCCGAGTGTCTGAACAGAGCTTGGAGGCCACAGGCCACATAAATGTCTCACTAAAAGTGCTATAATTTAAAGGCTAAATCCATTTTTACAGTGTTACAATTGTCCTAAAACATAGTGGGGTTTGTTTTGTTTTTTTTTCTGGAGAATATGCCTCTGGGGAATGTCTTCTCTAGTTCAGCCATTAACTTCTGATTATATTTATAATATTTTCCCTATATTTTTGTTTTTCACTATTCATCACAGCCGTACAAAGTCTTTCTAGGATGCTGCTTCAGAAAGGAGGGAGTCTGCCAGGGTTGATCCTTAAAAGTTGCTGGGAAGAGATAGCATATAGTAAATGCTTTTATATCATTAACTCATGGGTCTCAGTTTACAAATAACAGACAGATAAATGCACATTTAATGCCTTTTGTGAGGGATATCATATTAGGAAGTATAAGTAAAATAAGAAATTAATATGATATAAGCACTGGCGAATGTTTGAGGAAGAGGTAAAAACAAGATAGTCCCAGGAAGTTAATAGCAGGAATGCTGTTGATAAATACTGCCTCCAAGTAAAGGGCCTGTGAGGTAATTGTACAATGGTTCTCTCAGATGTCGAGGGGAATCAGGCTTAACATCAGCCTGCTGAGGAGCTGTAAAGCATGCTTGCTGACAAAGCACAGTTTATCCCAGTGTTTCAGGAAATGAGAAGAGACAGGGAGTAAGGTGGGCTG